>NC_136498.1:107180422-107312922 GCF_053919585.1 Euprymna scolopes
TTAATGAGATCAATTTGACTGCGGGATAGTATTTCATTTACTGCGGAACGCTTTTTTTATTTTTATTTTCCCAAGATGTTATAGGAAAAAGACTAACCCACATGCAGCGAGCGACAAATGTTGAATATTTATCTTCCTGAAATCGATCAAATTAAATAGACAGGCGAGCTTTGTTCTAAACTGTGAGATATTACGATTTATATGTGATATAAAAAGTCCTAAAAAGTTGTGAACCGACCGACCGCTTCTCTGAAAAAAGCCTTTTGTAGACATACAGAAAAAGCGAACACACATACATACATACATACATACATACATACATTTTCGCACTAATATATATATAGAGAGAGATTAAAAAGCGTCTTCCGAAGAGAATACACACACACACGCGCGTGCGCACAAATAAGGACTTATGTACGACATCAAAAGAAACTGGAATCTTAAGAAGGTATCAATTATACCAGTCATAGGAGCAACTAGGCTAATGAAAAAGAATGTCAAAAACTATCTGAGGGAATATACTCGGTGGAGCAAGCACAAAAGAAATACAAACAATAGCACTTAAAGGGGTGATTAGAATCTTAAAGAGATCTCTCGGTTGAAGTAACAAAACTAATTGGAGAATGTCCCATCTCCATGGAAAACGAAGTGATAAGAAAATTAAAACAAAAGAATCTGTAAAAACTTGAATATCCAATGTAGTAGCAACTCTTGGAAACATGTTTACCAGAAAGAACAGTTGGAAATAAGTGATACACCATCCACAATAACTACAAATTCCTACAGCTGCATACCTAGAAAACGGGGCTATTAAGCCTGATATAGTGATTAGGGACAAGAAGGAGAAAGATGCTGGTCGTAACAGAGCTGAAAGGGAGAAAATAACAAAATACCAAGGTCTTACGTACTACAAGAAAAGAAACTGGAATCGTAAGAAGGTATCTGTCATTCGAGTCATTATAGAAGTAACCGGGTTAATTTAACCGGTGAACAAAGTGCAACAGTAATACCAACAATAGCACTTAAAGAGATGATTAGAATATTAAAGAGAGCTTTCGGTTGGAGACACTAAGCTAATGATAGAATGCTTTGCATCCGGTAGAATGTCCCATCTCTAGCAAAAACAAAGTAATGAGAAATTAAAACGCGCACACACATACACACACACACACACACATATATGTATATATGCGTGTGTGTGTGTCTGTATATATATATATATATATATATATATATATATATATATATAACAAGTAGTTAATAAAACATGTTAAAAAACACTTTGAAAAGGAGTTAAAACCTATTTAATTTTAAAAAAGAAAGCACAAGATAAGTGGATAGTCCTTAATCCGTGGAGTTTCGAAGAAATACTTTCCTTCTCATCAGACGGTAGGATTTAGCAACATGCGGTATCGGATTTTTCATGCAAAAGTATTTGATGAAACTGCAAGTAAGTCAAAGATCTTACTTGATAAAAAAAAGTGAAGCATAGGGAATATGGTGAAGAAAAAGGTGATTACACGTGAATGGATAGTCTGGTCAACGGTAAAATATTCAATAACGGTAAAATCCAAAAATCAAAATCCAAAAAGGTTGGTTGTTTCAATTTCCACAAGTAAAATCCAAGGGAATCGCGTATTAGAAGATCGTCCAGAGTAGTCCAAAAGGCAGAAATCCGTGGAATAATTCACAAATGGAGACAAGGAAAAGGGAATATATATATATATATATATATATATATATAAAATATATATGGCGATTAAGTTACACTAAATATTCCGCGTTTAATGCACTCTAGGACTCTTATATATATATAGAAGAATATATATATATATATATATATATATATATATATATATATATATATATATATATATATATATATATATATATTCTACTGGGTGCCAAACATTCTCCTATTAGTTTAGTTACTCGAACCGATATGTCTTTAAGATTTTAATCACTTCTTTAAGTGTAATTTGGTTTTATGAGAGGAATGGTAGACCTTCTTATATATATATATATATATATATATATATATATATATATATATATATAAAGAGAGAGAGAGAGACCTTCTTATATATATGTGTGTGTGTGTGTGTGTGTGTGTGTGTCTGTGTGTGTGTGTGTGTGTGTGTGTGTGTGTGTGTGGTACCGTTGACAAAATAACTAAATTTAGATCAACCATATTGAACTGACGTCCTCAAATTATACGTGAACTGGCTGGAAGACATAAGTTCCCGTATGTAGTCCACTCGACACAAATTAGCACAGCCTTATGATGGCCAATGTCCTCCAATTCGGGGTCTTTCATACGCCTTGAAACGCTAGCAATCTTAATCTCGATAAGATGTTCTCAAACTTGACAATAATTATGGTCAAACCAGAATTAGCCGAAAGATATATAAACATGAGGTCAGCCGGCCTTGTATCATCCGGACATGATGGGGCCAGCGGTCACAGCATAATTATTTTCCACAAATAAATTCAGAAACAATACGTATTAAGGTATCTACATAGGAAATGCTGGCACTAAACTGTTTACAGCGGTTAACCGACCTACTAAACAGCCAGAGCAAACTCCTTTTTCCTGAATACGCCCGGTGGTGTACTTCGGTTTTTAGCATGCCCACCTATGGTGAACAAGTTTTGCAGCAAGCATTATTTTGGTCGCAACACGTCTAACACGGCTCTGGTGAAAATTCAACATTCAACATCAGGATCTGGCGTCCTCTGGTCGTCGCTGCCTCTACGTGTCATTTGCAGTAGGTCATATCATTGGAGTAAGCGCTGCAATGTTGATGCTGCCTGTGTACGAGGTCATAACCTCCAGATTCGTCTGCAAGTTCTTTAGGTTTGTTTAGGTTAAATTTGTTTAGGTTTGTTTAGGCTCAATTTGGTTAGGTTTGTTTAGGTTCAATTTGTTTAGGTTTGTTTAGGTTTGTTTAGGTTCAATTTTTTTAGGTTTTTTTAGGTTCAATTTGTTTAGGTTTGTTTAGGTTCAATTTGTTTAGGTTTGTTTAGGTTTGTTTAGGTTCAATTTGTTTAGGTTTGTTTAGGTTCAATTTGTTTAGGTTTGTTTAGGTTCAATTTGTTTAGGTTTGTTTAGGTTTGTTTAAGTTCAATTTGTTTAGGTTTGTTTAGGTTCAATTTGTTTAGGTTTGTTTAGGTTTGTTTAGGTTCAATTTGTTTAGGTTTGTTTAGGTTCAATTTGTTTAGGTTTGTTTAGGTTCAATTTGTTTAGGTTTGTTTAGGTTTGTTTAGGTTCAATTTGTTTAGGTGTGTTTAGGTTTGTTTAGGTTCAATTTGTTTAGGTTTGTTTAGGTTCAATTTGTTTAGGTTTGTTTAGGTTTGTTTAGGTTCAATTTGTTTAGTTTTTTTTAGGTTTGTTTAGGTTCAATTTGTTTAGGTTTGTTTAGGTTCAATTTGTTTAGGTTCAATTTGTTTAGGTTTGTTTAGGTTCAATTTGTTTATGTTTGTTTAGGTTCAATTTGTTTAGGTTTGTTTAGGTTCAATTCGTTTAGGTTTGTTTAGGTTCAATTTGTTTAGGTTTGTTTAGGTTCAATTTGTTTAGGTTTGTTTAGGTTTGTTTAGGTTCAATTTGTTTAGGTTTGTTTAGGTTCAATTTGTTTAGGTTTGTTTAGGTTCAATTTGTTTAGGTTTGTTTAGGTTTGTTTAGGTTTCTAAAACTCCAAAGTATATAAATATTTAACATAATATTCTATTATTCTAATCTATAGAATAATAAGTATCATAATTTTAGTTTCCAGTTAATAATGCTCGGTTAAATTTTCCCCTTTATCTCGCATAACAAGTTGGGATACGACGATTCAGTTCTCGGTCGTGTTGTACAAAAAAAAAATGATAAAAATCGCACTTAGTGATTTCTTGTAGAATACTTAGCGTTATAAAACGAAAGTTAAGCTGTGTTATCCGCAGTGAAATATATTTCGGTACAGTAGCCAATGAAAATGGGGCCTTCTGGTCGCCATTGACTACGCTCGATCTGTAACGTTGTCCGGAAATACACCGCGTTGTAATCTCAGTTTACGTTGGAAAGGAAACTGAATAGTAAACAACTCCAACTCGTATTTTCTGTTGCACAATGATATTTATTTCCCAATTAAAAAAAAAAAGTTTTAAAAAAAAATTGACCTCTGCAGTCTCTACCAAATTACTCAGCCAATTTTTTGTCTAAACATTTGAAATTTTGCATAAAGAGTATCCAGAGATAGGGCAAACTTTTTAATCGGCTCGGGTGGAAAATTTGAGCTGCCAAGGTGTCAAACTTCAAAAGTTTGACCTTTGCGGTGTCTAGCAAACTACCCAGTCAATTTTGGGTCTAAACATTTAAAATTCATACATAACAGTATTCAGACATGGGACAGGCATTTTAATCAGTTTTTCAGCGAAAATTTGGCTGCCCAAAGGTCAAAGTTGAAAGAGTTGACCTTTCCAGATTCTACCAAATGCCTCCGCCAATTTTGAGTCTGAAGAATGGAAATTTTAGATGTAGGTAACTTGGACATGAGTAAAACTTTTATTTTGATTAGAAACTAAAATGATAAATGATAAGGGGTCAGAATTGGGGTCAAAGTTTTTTAAAAAATTTACCTCTGCGGTCTCTACGAAATTACTCACAGAAATTTTGGCATAAAGATTTGAAATCTTACATAAAGTTTATTCATACGTAGGGCAAGGTATGAACAGTACATAGGGCCCGAGCAAAGCCGGGCTTAACTGCAAGTAGTTTTTTATCATGTTTGAAAATGGCACAATGTTCAACCAACAAGATCGGAGATACGCCGCTGTAAAAATCCATGCTCTCTCTCGATCCAAGTTATGACAATATGACCATTGCCAGCACCTTTACAATGCAAATCCGGACGGTTCAACGCTTGAGGGCACAACTCAACGAAGTTTCTGGCCACGGTGTGATTTCAGGTTGGGCCATATCATGCCACCTCACATCTTCGAAGTCGGCTGGAAAGTCAATACTAAAGATGATCATCTTATAAGAAAACTGAAAAAATACTAATAGGAATTAAACAAATGCTTAAAAGAATATGCAAATTAGTTAATTCTTTTGAAGATGAATGCAATTTCACCACCCATAAATAACAACGTTGTATTTTCTTATTAAATAAATAGAATAAAGGGGGTTTAATGTGAATATCAATATACATAAAAACAACACCCAATACAACATATATATGAATATAGATATGAAAATCGCTCTAGACGAAGACACGAAACCAACCGTTGTCAGAAGCTAAGAAAAATAATACTTTAAGTTCAAAAAAAGCCGGCGAAAAGTTTAGAGAGATAGATTTCGACCCATAAAACAGTAAATTTGATTCTGTTTGTCAGAAACATCGCCTATACGATGTGAGGACTAAAGTGCAGATATAGGGAAACAAGAATTTCAAAGTTGCTGAAAATAAACCCAATATCCCCTTTTTACTCTACGTATGTATATATGTTTAGACGCTCGATCGATATTCAAATATGTATGTGTGTACCTATTTACTATGCCCCCCCCCACGGGACAGAGTTAGACATCAGGGTCGTTTTTTAACGTGGAGAAAAGGTACAAAAATAAAAAATTGTCTAAGTCATGGAGGACTAATGCTCCACCGAAAGAGAACAAGAAATGGAAGTGCAACATCTGAAGAACAGATACTACACTTTTAGATATTAAATCTTTTATTCATGTTAAAAAATACATTAAAAATTAACGTTGAACAAAAAACTTAGGCACATGGCCAACTCAAAATGGGGGGATTTTGGGGGTCGTTGGTCATCCTTGTCACTCCAGAACTAAACAAAATCAAAAGTTTCTCCCAGCTAGTATCTTCTTTCACCATAATACCGCATTCACCCTTTCATATTGGGGGACGTCCTAGTAACTCCCAATTTTTAAAACATTTTTTATTGACGTGTAAAAACAAAAAAGATAACAATAAAATGGTATGTAGTTGTGCGTGTACATGTATATGTGTATGTATCAAAATTATTGCTGACATTCTTGCTGTTGTTGTTGTTGTTGTTGTTGTTGATGTATGTCTTATTAATATGGCTGCCGTAGATGTGTATGTTTCTGTATTAGTGAAGCGTGATTATTGTACAGTAATCCGCCCATAACAAACACCTCGTCCGCGATGAGAAGGGAAAGGGCGGAGTGGAGGTGTTGGGTCTCAGTGAAAGAGGGGGCCCGATTTACGAAGGGAGAAACCCTTGCCGGCCTTAGTCATAGGCTGCCAATCTCCGGCTGTCACTTGAGTCGGATGATGAGTTGAAAAATTGTTTTTCATCCTAACAAGAAAATTATGAATAGCGCGAAATTGAAATTAATATAATAAAAAGAGGTGTAACGTGTTTGGAACGCGGTTAGACGTGGGGAGGGCGGGGATAATCGTGTGGGATGGGGATGGGCGTAGGTGGTAGGAGGTGGAAAAAAAGAGCGCCGGAGGGCGGGGAAATATTCTAAGAAGACGAGAAGACCGGGTTGAAAGCAGTAGAAGCACTGGGAGAAAAGAAAGCTGGAAAAGAGACAAGAAAAGGCGTGTTGAGATTTACAAAGCATACATGATTTTACTATATATATATATATATATATATATATATATATATATATATATATATATATATATATATATATATGATTACTTAATTTAATCACATGAATTAATATATGGTAGTATACATTTATGTGTAAACTGCGTAAGTATTTACTTCAACAGTGCTCAATACGTAGGTAGACCTAGGAAGTAAGTTATAAAATATATATGGCAATTAAGTTACACAGAATATTTCGCGTTTGATCCACATTAGAATTCATCAGCGTGATGAATCCTAACGTGGAAATATTCTGAAAACGCGGAATATTCTGTGTAGCTTAATTGCCATAGATATTTTATAACTTACTATATATATATATATATATATATATATATATATATATATATATATATATATACCTATTTAGTAATGTGATTGATAATTTAAAATTCAACTTCAAATTAAAAATTAAAAATCTGTTTCATAAGAAGGAACACAACAAAGTCAATAATTTGTACGATCGTTTCAGAAACGATGTTTTTATTGCGATAGACATTAAGCCACGGACAATAATTTTGACATATAGTTTTTTTAAACAAAGTCTTCTCATCAGCAAAAGTATCTGGTGGTTTTTTATATATATAAAATGAACCTAGCATTTTTAAGTAAGGCATATGAATCTGAAAAAAATAAAAAGGAGAATAGTTACTTATTAATGTTGATAAGCAAAGTAATATGGATTGAGAATAAAAATAGCAAAAATTTCAAATCTGAATTTGGTTTAAATATAAGGTTATAATAATATGTTTTTCATAAATGTTAACAATTATAAATATATATATATATATATATAAGAAATACGTTTCTTATAGTTGAGCACTTTCTGTTGAATAAAAGTCGGTCAATTTAGCTCTTATGCGTAGATCGTCGTATAACGACTTGATCACTGTCTGTCTGACGTAATGAACATTTAAATTTAAAATGTTTAAAATTCAACGCTATTTCACACGATTAATGGTAGCCGAATGGATACGGTCTCCGCTAATCGAGCCAGAGATGTCTCGTGTCGCGGGGTTCGAATCGTTCGACTGGTAGTAATTGTGACACCCTGCACTGAAGAATCCCGAAAGGATGAAACACTAGTGTCTGTAGGTATTTAATTATTATAGTAAAAAAAATAATTATGACAGCCCCTTTAAGAAATACGTTTCTTATAGTTGAGCACTTTCTGTTGAATAAAAGTCGGTCAATTTAGCTCTTATGCGTAGATCGTCGTATAACGACTTGATCACTGTCTGTCTGACGTAATGAACATTTAAATTTAAAATGTTTAAAATTCAACGCTATTTCACACGATTAATGGTAGCCGAATGGATACGGTCTCCGCTAATCGAGCCAGAGATGTCTCGTGTCGCGGGGTTCGAATCGTTCGACTGGTAGTAATTGTGACACCCTGCACTGAAGAATCCCGAAAGGATGAAACACTAGTGTCTGTAGGTATTTAATTATTATAGTAAAAAAAAAATAATTATGACAGCCCCTTTAAGAAATACGTTTCTTATAGTTGAGCACTTTCTGTTGAATAAAAGTCGGTCAATTTAGCTCTTATGCGTAGATCGTCGTATAACGACTTGATCACTGTCTGTCTGACGTAATGAACATTTAAATTTAAAATGTTTAAAATTCAACGCTATTTCACACGATTAATGGTAGCCGAATGGATACGGTCTCCGCTAATCGAGCCAGAGATGTCTCGTGTCGCGGGGTTCGAATCGTTCGACTGGTAGTAATTGTGACACCCTGCACTGAAGAATCCCGAAAGGATGAAACACTAGTGTCTGTAGGTATTTAATTATTATAGTAAAAAAAAATAATTATGACAGCCCCTTTAAGAAATACGTTTCTTATAGTTGAGCACTTTCTGTTGAATAAAAGTCGGTCAATTTAGCTCTTATGTGTAGATCGTCGTATAACGACTTGATCACTGTCTGTCTGACGTAATGAACATTTAAATTTAAAATGTTTAAAATTCAACGCTATTTCACACGATTAATGGTAGCCGAATGGATACGGTCTCCGCTAATCGAGCCAGAGATGTCTCGTGTCGCGGGGTTCGAATCGTTCGACTGGTAGTAATTGTGACACCCTGCACTGAAGAATCCCGAAAGGATGAAACACTAGTGTCTGTAGGTATTTAATTATTATAGTAAAAAAAAATAATTATGACAGCCCCTTTAAGAAATACGTTTCTTATAGTTGAGCACTTTCTGTTGAATAAAAGTCGGTCAATTTAGCTCTTATGCGTAGATCGTCGTATAACGACTTGATCACTGTCTGTCTGACGTAATGAACATTTAAATTTAAAATGTTTAAAATTCAACGCTATTTCACACGATTAATGGTAGCCGAATGGATACGGTCTCCGCTAATCGAGCCAGAGATGTCTCGTGTCGCGGGGTTCGAATCGTTCGACTGGTAGTAATTGTGACACCCTGCACTGAAGAATCCCGAAAGGATGAAACACTAGTGTCTGTAGGTATTTAATTATTATAGTAAAAAAAAATAATTATGACAGCCCCTTTAAGAAATACGTTTCTTATAGTTGAGCACTTTCTGTTGAATAAAAGTCGGTCAATTTAGCTCTTATGCGTAGATCGTCGTATAACGACTTGATCACTGTCTGTCTGACGTAATGAACATTTAAATTTAAAATGTTTAAAATTCAACGCTATTTCACACGATTAATGGTAGCCGAATGGATACGGTCTCCGCTAATCGAGCCAGAGATGTCTCGTGTCGCGGGGTTCGAATCGTTCGACTGGTAGTAATTGTGACACCCTGCACTGAAGAATCCCGAAAGGATGAAACACTAGTGTCTGTAGGTATTTAATTATTATAGTAAAAAAAAAATAATTATATATATATATATATATATGCCTTTTAATTGTTCGCCTTTTGAAAACCGTAATTATCGTCAGAGCATTCATTTGGATGTTCAGTGAAGCTTATAAATGCACGGAATGTTGAATTTTAAAATGAACGCCAATGGAACATGTTTTAACGGTTAGAATATGTTAGTAACACCTAATTTAATTGCTACGTATAGTATATATTTTAATATATATATATACCTATATATATATATATATATATATATATATATATATATATACCTATATATATACCTATATATATATATATATACCTATATATATACTTATATATATATACCTATATATATATACCTATATATATATATACCTATATATATATACCAATATATATATATATATACCTATATATATGTATATATACCTATATATATACCTATATAAATATATATATGTATGTATCTATATATATACCTATATATATGTATATATACTATACATATGTATCTGTATATATATATATGATATGATATACTATACATACCAACACACGCACACACGCACACACACAAATATATATATATATATATATATATATATATAATAAATGACGAAGGTCAATAGTCTAAACTTCATGATACTTTCGTATATTAACTTCATGATGCTGACCATCTTACTATTTATTCCTTAATTTAGTTGACACTTACAATTTTTGACAGTATCTGTTTCGTAGCACAAAATCAATCACGTAATTATTATATCAATCAGTGAATCTTATTTGTCCTTAACTCATCAGAAGAAATAGCGACAATCAATCGACCAAAATGAAATAAAAATGCGTTTGACTTGATTAAAAAATCCGAGACTTCAAAGAGAAGCTGCAAATACCTTATAGTTTTCTTTCATTACGCCATTTTGAATTTAGAAATAAAGTCACTGAAACTCACATATACGTATCAAACAATGTCATTAATTTATGTATATTCTGCCAGAAATGTTTCATTTATTAATTAGTAAATTTATTATATATAATTAATATATCTATATTTACCCAAATAACATCAACGATTATAATCTATTACACACGTTTGCATATACCAAATTGAAAAAATCATTCATTATATGCTCTGTAATTACATTGAGCTTCTTAAATAAGGACTGGTATATACGAACAGGGAATATAAGTTAATAAAGAATATTTCAACCGAAATATATATGTATATATATGTATGTGTGTGTATATATATATATATATATATATATATATATATATATATATATATATATATATATATATATATATATATATATATATATAAGGGGGTAGTCACCAACAATGTGTATTTTTTTTTAACAATATTTTATTATTCCGTGTCTTGGTTTGAAAACAATTTCTGACGAGGACGCTTCACAGAACGTCTGAAACGCGTAAAAACGATTTCAATGATTTAAAAACATTATTACAATGATCCAAACATAATTTTCAATGAAAAACCAAGACACGGAATAATAATATTTAAAAAAAAAAAAAATACACATTGTTGGTGACTACCCCCTTATTTAAATATACATCTTTCTTTCGTTGAAATTTCTTAACCCATTTTATATATATATATTTATATATATATATATATATATATATATATATATATATATATATATATATATATATATATATATATATATATATATATATATAAGATTAGGAAGAGAAAAAATCGGGCGGCAAAGTGCACGAATTTAGAAAAAGAAAATAATAATAATAATAATAATAATAATAATAATAATAATAATAATAATAATAATAATAATAACATAGTATTTATTAATATATGTGTTACAGAACATCAGTGCCCTCCGTTTCAAATCCAAACAAATGTGGACCAATATCTAGTCAACTATATCGGACTTTCTTCAACCTCTCTTCATGTAACATTTATTTCTACTATTTAATTGGAATTCATTATTGAGAGGAGTATTATTCATTAATTTATTGATTGCGGACTATTATCCTCATCTGTCTTAGTGGTTGTTTCATGACGTGAAACAACCACAAAAAAGATTGTGTTAAATATACATAAAAATGATCTTATCAGTATATGTGCGACAAGTCTCTAATAAACTCCTTCCTGAATATTTGGTCTATAGAAATATAATTTGGTATATAGAGTATTTGAACTTGTAGCACATTTTCGATTTGATTTTTAGATGGCAAAAATAGTTGCTAATAGTTCAAAATTGAAAGAAAAAAACATTGATATTGGCATAGCGTAAGTCGACTATACCTTTGTTTTTCTGTGCATGCGCTGATTAAAGCGTATATGTGAAACAACCTTATTTTTTTTGCAGTCTTTGTATACGTATAGATGTAAGTCATCCGCTAACAAAATAAGACTTGAGAGCTATATAGTTTGGTTTCGATTCTAGCTGAATGCGCACAAGCGTGTTTTTTTTTGTTGTTTTTTTTTTTTACTTTTGAACCACTTACATGTAGTAGGTCCAATAATATAATCGATAAATGATTGGCTTAAAATAATAAATAAGAAATATGCATGAATTAAAATATAATATTTAAACATATTTTATGCACCGGTCAACGTCGAACGGCACACACACACACACACACACACACACACACACACACACACACACACACACACACACACACACACACATACACACATATATATTTATTTCTGTGGTAATATATTTTATTTCCTTATAATATGTATCAATCCTTAATTAAGAAGCTCAATGATAGTACAGAGCAATATAGTGAATGAATGACAAAATACTATATTCCAAAGTTCATGATGTTGACCATCTTACAATTTATTCCATTAATTCAGTTGACATTTACAATTCTTGACAGGATCTGTTTCGTAGCGCAAAATCAATCGCTTAATTATTGAATTATGAATCTATGTTGCCCTTAACTCATCAGATTGTTGCTATTTCTTCTGATAAGTTAGAGGCAAAATAGAACCGCTAATTGATAAATAATAAAGTGATTGATTTTGCGCTACGAAACAGATCCTGTCAAGAATTGTAAATGTCAACTGAATTAAAGGAATAAATTATAAGATGGTCAACATCATGAACTTTGGAATTCACTATACAGACACACAGACACACACACACACACACACATACACACATATATTTTTTTCCTGCCATGCAAGATACATCTGCCTTACTTTAATGATAGGTTTATTTATGGTGTCTTTTACATTTAATAAAAACTCTTTCCAATATTTGCTCATGAGGAAACCTTGTTTAATAAAAAAAACTATATGTAATAATTATTGTCCGTAACTTGATGTCTACCACAATAAAAAACATTGTTTTCCGAAACGATCGTACAAATAAGTAATTTTGTTGTTGTACCTTCTTATGAAACGGATTTTAAATTTAATTATAATTTCATTTTTGAATTATCAATCACATTACTAAATATTAAATATATATATATATATATATATATATATATATATATATATATATATATATATATATTCTTACACTTATTGTTTTTTATACTTATTCAGTTATTCACTTTATAATTTTAAATGTTAATTTTATTACATTAAAAATATAGAAATAGCGTTCCGGCTATTACCAGTCGGTTTTCGGTAATAATTTGTTGATTATTATCAGTTGGGTTTCGAAACGCTATTTCTATATTTACAGTGTAATTGTATTTATCTATATTTTAAATATCAAAATTATTTTTCAGATTCGAACATATATATTTTTTTTTAATTTTCGATCTCGGCGTCTGATATACTCTCTTTTTATTTTCGATTTCTTTGTTTTGGTATTGATTAGACTGTTTCTCTTTATTCGTTTTTCTTTGATTCCTTTCTTTATTGTTTCTTCCCCCCCCCTTTATTCAATTCAGTTGGAAAGTTTGCCACTTCGTATTTAAACGTTTATATAAAAAGGTTTTCTTTTTTTTTTATAATTTCATTATATTCTGCTTATCCCATTCCTGAAGAGTATATCTCGTTCAATCCTCAGTATGGGCGGCTGACGGAACAAGAGCACGCTACACCCGTAAAGTAAATAAAAGATTCCGCTCGAAATTCTCTCCAAATTCCCGAGTTCAACAGAAACATTCCCGAGTTCGACAAGATACGCCTGAAGAAGGTCGGAGGTTACATCCACTGAAACGTTGTGAAAATCACACTCAAAAATGAGAGCAGTAGTCCGAAGAATCCAACTAATACCTATATTCTCCTTGTTCTTTCATTAGTTAGTCCCTACCTTACGCTTTGAAAAAAGCGTAATACAATTCTGGAAGGCAAAACTGTTTAAACAAAAGGGCCAAATGCACGAAATGTAGCCTTAAAAAGAATAATATGTCGAACCTGGACATAAATATGACAGTGACCTCCTTTTGATGTGTTGTATAGAGCACTCTGAGCTCTATACATCGATTGTCAGGATTTCACCAAAAATATAATTCATTATGTTAAGAATTATGTTTTGATAATTTAGTTGGGTAGTAATTTTAACAAGTATCAACATTCTTTCAGAAATTATTAAAAATAGAATTATGTTTATAGTTGTGAATTTTTAGCTGAAACAAATAGAATAAACATTAGGTTAGAAATGACAGTTGATGAGTTAAAAATACGTGTCGTTTAGCGTATGACGTAAGAGTCGGCTGATCGAGGTTATTTTTGGAGTTAGTTAGATACGAGATTTGAGGGGGGTCAGCATCTGAGATTGGAGACGGAAGGACGTGCGGGAAGCGCGCATAACCAAAGAGATGGGTCAGGAAGTAAAGCGTTCGCAAGCCTTCGATGATTTGGGACTCCACTAAACTGGAACAAAAGAATAAATGTATATATTTTGTAACCGGTGAAATGTGTTATCTGTTCCGAGGGAATGCTTCTTTGTTGCAGCCGTCTGGAGGATACAAGAAAAAAAAAATCCAACAGAAAAAAGGTTTGTATGTTATTGTGAATTGTCTTTGTATTACAACCTGTCCACTCAACAACATAACAGACATTCAACTAGGTCACGTGTACACGATTCAAACGAGTATATGCACATCGTGAACAACACAATAAATTAGGGTTCAAATAGTGAAGAACCACTATAGACATTTAGTGACACGTACACACATTCAGATGGACTCTCCGTTACAAGTACATATCTCTGTATGCATGTTGGTACCTCATTATACAACACACGTTTATATGCATATCCGACTCTGTTTAATACTATATTTTTTTTTAACATTCAGGAAGCATTTCCACGTTTGTTTTTACAAATAGATACTCATATCATTTGAACGTATCACATTTGTCCCTTTCTGTTTATGCATTGGACGATCTTAGCTTTGTAAATTGTATATGGATTTTTAAACGCTGTCATTGTCATTTTAGTTGCTTGTTTAGCGAGAATGTCGCTCTTCTGATTTTGTGTGATGCAAACATGACTGGAAAACCAGACAAGGGCTATCATTCCGCAAGTTCCCTTCAAACCGGTGTCACTGTCTGATAAATAACGATATTAAAATCATAATAAAAAGGGAAACAGGTAAAATTAAACAAAACTAAAGTGGATATTTGAAGTACTAACAATCAATGTTTATCAAGGCTCAAAGTCAATTCGAGGACAAGGGATAATGGTTTATAGCAGCAGGAGCAGTTATACTCGCGGTTTAGGATTTTGAATATGTTTGCTTTATAAAATTACTAGCAGTTCAGCCCGGCTTTGCCCGGGCCCTATGTACTCTTCATAATTTGACCTCCGTGTGAATACACTTTATGTAAGATTTCAAATATTTAGACCAAAATTTGTCTGAATAATTTCGTAGAGACCGCAGAGGTCAATTTTTTAACTTTGACCCCAATTTTGACCCCCTTAACATTTATCATTTTGGTCTCAAATCAAAATACAAAGTTTTACCCATGTCTAACATTTCAAGTGTTTAGACCCAAAATTTACGGAGAAATTTGGTAGGATCTGCAAAGATCAATCTTTCAACTTTGACCTTTTGGCAGCCAAATTTTCGCCCCAAAACTGATTAAAATGCTTGTCGCATCTCTGAATACCCGTTATGTAAACATTTTAAATGTTTAGATCCAAAATTGGCTGAGTAGTTTCTAGATACCGCAAAGGTAAAACTTTTGAACTTTGGTCCATTGGCAGCTCAAATTTTCGACCCAACCGATTAAAAAGCCTGCCTTATCTCTGAATACCCTTTATGTAAAATTTCAAATGTTCAGATACAAAATTGGCTGAGTAATTTGGTAGAGATCACAGTGGTCATTTTTTGTAAACTTTGATCCCAATTTTGATCCTTTGACATTTATTGTTTTGGGCTCAAGTCAAATTAAAAAGTTTGATCCATGTCCAAGTAACCTAGATTTAAAATTTCAAGTGTTTAGATCCCAAATTGTCGGAAGAGTTTGGTAGAGTTTTCAAAGGTCAAATCGTTGAACTTTGACCCTTTGACAGCCAAATTTCTAGTCAAAAACCGATTAAAAAATTTCACACATCTTAATTGTTCTGATGTCCAATCTCGAGTCTCTAGACCGAAAATTGACAGAGTCATTTGGTAGGTAAATGTACACACACACACACACACACACACACACACACACACACACACATTTTCACATTTATAGATATATAGATTGCTGATTGGTTGTAGTTGTCAACTTCCTTTCTGGCTTGTCCAATCAAAGACCATTCACCCAGAAGTTAACCACGTGACTGAGTTTATGAAAAGGTTAAACACATGGCAATTATCCCTCTTTTTTCCCGGCCCTCGCTAACAGCACACTCCTCTGTTGGGGTGCAACGTCGCCCGGGCGCTTTTGGCTCTGAGTAGTATCTTTCCTTCAGATGCTGCACTTTAATTTCTTGTTCTCTCTCAGCTGAAGAGAAATCCTTCACGACTGAGACAATTTTTATTTTTGTTCCTTTTCTCTGAGTTAAAAAAAAAAAAAAAAAAAAACGACCCTGGTGTCTAACTCTGACCTGTGGGGAAGCTTTTAAATAGGAAAAAGCCAACTTGGCTACCTCAAAATACGGACTTCAATACAGTACACACATGAACTCGAACTCTCTCTCTCTCTCTCTCTCTCTCTCTCTCTCTCTCTCTCTCTCTCTCTCTTTCTCTACCAGAGGACTGTCTAATTTCTTATCCTCGTCCGTACATGGACACACGTTTTTTTTTGTTTTGTTTTTTTAATTACATTTTTATCCCAAAACAAGGCACATTGCCACTTTGGTGTAGGGGGCTACTATCAGGGGAAACATCTACTGGGCTACTTACGTCAATGCACACCCATGGACTCTTTCTTTCAACAGGCTTGTTCAATCATTCATCAACGTTTCTACACAGGAAGGAATACTAACCCGATTTTCATACCTATTAAGCAAGATAATCAATATATATATATATATATATATTTTTTTTTTAATATTAGAATGAGACTTTTGTCTTTTAATTCTCCAGTTTTGTGTCAGCTGAATTCTAAGACAAACATTTTAAAGATCGCAAATCATGATTGGATCTGGGTTGAAATGTGTTAATAATGGGACGGTTCAATAAAAATGACAAAAGATTGAACTTGAAAACTCCCATACTGTAGCTAACTGGGAAGCATCCCACCGGTATTTCGTTCCACGGGTTGTCAGTTTTTGGAAAGAAATTCTGCTCATAGAAGTTACGTATAATCTTGGGAATATAAATGGAGGAAAGTAAATCTTTTTTATACATGCTGTAGCCAGACGTGTTTTTGCGGTAATTTTTTTTTCAGATTAAAGCTAAAGATTGGGGCTCAGTCTAGCATCTACGATGAAAAAAATTAGAGCAGAGAAAGAGTAATAACATTTCCTTTGCGAGAAAGAAGATTCATAGCAGAGAAGACATCTTTCCACGAGATTCCGAAGTCGATTTTGGACTTTACCAAGGATATAAGAGATAGATAGACAGATAGATAGATAGAGAGAGAGAGAGAGAGAGAGAGAGAGAGAGGGGGTGAGAATACATTAACGACAGGAAAGAAATGGAGAGTATTTTTATTTGCGGGCTGTTATTCTCATCTTCACAGTTGATATTGTTTCAATTCTTTTCGGCCCATACTCTGGCCTTCTTCGGGTGATTGATAGTGACGGGATAGGAATACTGAGTCTTGTAACTGTATCCCTAGTAATTACCGCCTTCCATAGTTGTTGTTGTCTCATCACGTTTTTTTTGGCCAACTAATCCTCTGGCTTGCTTTGGATAGGATCGAAACTGCTATTTTGCTCACTTCAGACCGTAGTGATTCAACGCCTCTATCCACTGCACCCCAAGCCCCGAAGGGTGATCAAGGTTGGATTTTATGGTCTTATAAATCCAATTTTGTGTTTTTTATCCGGTCTCCCATTGTCGGGTCTGTACCGAATGATATTATATTTTATTTTTATTTTTGGAATCCTTTGAGATGAGGTTTCATAATTTGTGTTTTCATATTTTTTGCGGATTGTTATTCTCAGAAATGGAGAGGGAGAAAAACGCGCCCAATGAAAAGCAAAATCTGGAAAACATTGATATAAGCTTGAAAAATAAAATTACGTTCGCAGCAAAAAAAAAAAAAGTAAAGCAAAAAAAAAGAGATTTCGGAGTAAACAAATTGATGGAAACGAATATCACCCCCCGCCCCCGTTGTCCCGGTCCCTCGCCGCTTGTGATGACGACGATTTGATTGGCTGTTGGACTCGCGACATTCAATTGTGTCCTTTTGTCTGAGCAATGTATTTCGTGGCGCCGTTCAAGCGGCAAATATAGGAGAAATGGGAGGAAACGGTTTTCGTGGAAAGTCATAGATGTTTTCGAGACGAGAGAGTTAGCAAATCCGCTGGAAAAAGACAAAATACACCGACCCTCTTCCTCCGCCCTGCTTTGTCCTCCTGCGCTTGTGCTTCGTCTTTTCTGAAGATTGCCGCCTGCAGTTCATCTTGTCAAGCTATCATTTGTTTTAATGCCGTGTAACCGTTTCAACAATTCACACAGAATGAAATATTCGATGAAAGTGGATTAAGTGAAACACCTGTCTACATGCAATGTATACACACACACACACGCACACACACACACACATATATATACATATATATATATATATATATATATATATATATATATATATATATACATATATAGTCCTCGCGCGAAAGTTGCAGGACACAAAATGTTTTAAATAATAATAATAATAGAATAACAATAACAAAGACTTTCGCTGGCGAGGACTACTATTGACCGTAACCAGTTATACAGTCCTTTTGAAATTTTCATCTCTATTTTTCTCGTTATGTACTGAATATTTGTTAATGATACCTATATGAAATATGTTCCTTATTAAATTTTAAAGATTTTCTATTCTGAAAGAAGTTTTAAAAATGTAATCTAAAAAAGTTATTTAAAAGTTTTTATTTAAAAAATTCAGATTTTCTCATTATTCAGACCTGCATTACAAAGAGGGAGTTTCAAAATATGGGTCGTGGTGTGAGAAGAAATATTAACTGCAATAAAGAGAATATTCAGACCTGTAATAATACAAAGAGGGGTTGCCAAAATGAGGTGGTGTGAAAAGAAATACAAACTGAAATAGAGAGAATATTCAGACGTGTAATAATGCAAAGAGGGGGTTGCAAAAATGAGCTGTGGTGTGGGGAGAAATACAGACTGATATAGAGAGAAGGAGAGTTTTAAAATATAATCTTAAAAAGATAAGATACACGTTAGGAAAGCATTTCAGCCAAGGCATGAAAATTGTTAAACAAAATGTTTTTACTATAGGCTTTAAAAATAAAGGTACAAAATTCAATTTGAAATTTATTTATCTTCAAAGTGGACTTTTATAAATTTTTCAAAGTAACGTATAAAAATTTGATTTAAATTGAATAAAAAAAAATACCTTGGATTTATTTTATGTAATGTGCATTTTGTTGCAATTTAAAAGCATTATCTTTCATCTAGCAATTAATGATATAGATATAAAATTTTCAATTATTTTTTTTTAAAGTCGGGGAAAATAACAATTTTATAGTTAAATAGTTAGAGAGATTTAAAGAATCAGAATCGGAATCGGTATTGTATCGGAAATTAAGCACGGAATCGGTAATTGTATCGGAATCGGGGAAAATATTGGAATCGTCCCATCACTAATATATATACATATATATATATATATATATATATATATATATATATATATATATATATATATATATACTAATGATTCAGCAGAAAGCTACATTCAATAAGTAACTTCATTTGCATATTACATTATGGAAATCTATTTTAATAATTAGCTCGGTGTTATTAAATGTTTGTTGTAATAAAATCGTTGTAATTGTTTTCTTTAGGAATTCAAATTTCATCTATTTAATTTATTTTATTTTTATTTACATTTTATTTGATATATCTTCAATCATTAATAGCTGATAAGAGTTGCGTTTAAAACCTGAAGTAAACTTATTTTAGATATGAGAGTTTTTTCGCGTTTGATTTTCATAGATCGAGATGGATATGTTTTATACAACTAATATATATATATATATATATATATATATATATATATATATATATATATATATATATAAAATAAAATAAAATAAAAATCACAATTAAATTTACCAAAATGACCCAAGATGGTAAAATTAAAGTATATTATAAATATTAAAGAATTAATATTTATAAAGTTATCTCATCCAGATATAACAGCTCGATAAAACCAAATATAAGATAGAGCTTATAATACGAGCAAACAGTTAATAAAACATGTTAAAAAACACTTTGAAATGAGTTCAAAACATATTTAATCTGAAAAGGAAACACTAGATAAGTGGATAGTCCTTAATCCGCGGAGTTTTGAAGAAAGACTTTCCTTCTCATCAGAGGGTAGTAATTAGGAAAATGCGGGATCGGATTTTGCATGCAAAAGTATTTGATGAAACAACAAGTAAGTCAAAGATCTTACTTGAAAACAAAAAAGTAGAAGCAGAGGGAATATGGTGAAGAAAAAGGTGATTACACATGAATGGATAGTCTGGTGGAAGATAAATAATCCAGTGACGGTAATATATATATATATATATATATATATATATATATATATATATATATATATATATATATATATATATAAACACTTAGAAATAGGTTACTTTGGCGTGGATCAAACTTTTTAATTTGATTTAAGCCCAAAAAATAAATGTTATAGGATAAAAATTCGGGTCAAATTTAAAACAAAATTGACCTCTCTGATCTCTACAAAATTACTCAGCCAATTTCTGGTGTAAACATGAGAAATTTTACATAAAAGGTAATCATAGATAGGGCAAGCTTTTTAATCGGTTTAGGTAAAAACTTTGAGCTGTCAATAGGTCAAAGTTCGAAAGATTTGACCTTTGCAGTGTCTAGCAAATCACTCTCTAGCAAGTTTTGTGTCTAAACATTTGAAATTTATACATAACGGTATTCAGACATGCAGCAAGCATTTTAATCAGTTTTGGGGCGAAAATTTGGCTGCCAAGAGGTCAAAGTTGAAAGAGTTGACCTTTGCAGATTCTACCAAACCCCTCCGCCAATTTTGGGTAGAAACACTTGAAATTTTAGATGTAGGTAACTTGGGATTTGGTAAAACACTGTATTTTGATTTGAAACCAAAATAATAAATGATAAGGAGTCAGAATTGGGGTCAAAGTAAAACAGAATTACCTCTGCGGTCTCTATGAAATTATTCAGAAAATATTTGGTCTAAACATTTGAAATATTACATAAAGTATATTAACACGTAGGACAAGTCACGAACAGTACATAACTTGCAAATAACGATCAAAGCCGGGCTGAACTGCTAGTATATATATATATATATATATATATATATATATATATATATATATATACATATATAACTACTTCATTTACTCACATAAATTTAATATACGAAAGTATAGATTTATGCGTAAACTTTAAGTATTTACTTTAAAAGTGCTCAATACGTAGGTAGAGCTAGTTAGTAATTTATAAAATATATATGGCGATTAAGCTACACTGAATATTCTGCGTTTCATCCACTATAGGATTCGTCAGGCTTATGCGCGAATTCTGTGGTTGCTTCTTGTTTTTATATATGTTGAGGAATTCTAGTTTGCCAATCAGCTTTCTAGTATCCACCGCGCCCATTCCTATCAGCCAATGGGCATGCATTTTACAAAGGATCTGTTTTTGAACTAGGTTAGTGGTTTTAGGTAGATCTTTTCCTTCCTTTTTTTTATATATATAAATAAATATACCTATGTGTACATTAACAGGATAGCACTTCTAATTTTTTTCCAAAACTGCAAATTTAAACTAAATTTATGTAACTGTATAAACAAATTATACCTCACTTGATTGGCCTTTTATTCTTCCACAATTTTACCTGTTCATATTTGACCTTTAATTAAAATATTCTAGCGTTCACATCAATTTTTAAAAATAACTTCAAATTGAGGAGGCAAAAAGAATGCCGGCACAATGGAAAATTGTTATTTAAATGTAACTTTCGGACATTAATGCAACACAAATACAATAGGAATACAATGAACTAGTTAATATTTAGTAGCATAGCCCTTCTGCAATTTGACAGCCAGCCTTTCGGGAATTCCTTGAATTAGACTACAGCAATACTCCGGGGAAAGAGCATCCGACTTTTCTTTTATTTTTGTCCAAAGTTTTTCCAAATTTGAATTTTATCATCGTGTAGCTGTTGCTTGATATGTTTTCGATAGGATTGGGGTCTGGATATTTTGCAGGCCAATCTAAACACGGAATATCATGCTCTTCTAGGAACCTCTTTATATTGCCAGCTGTTTGCATGGGAGTATTATCCTGCATGAAGATGGGATTATCATCCAAATTCCGACCAAAGTAGGGAAGAAAATGCTCAGTCAACATATTAATATAATTGGTCAAATAAATTCGACCTTGCAAGCGAACTATAGGCCCTGGAGCATTGATGCTAATTATGCCCCACACAAAAACTGAACTTCCACCACCTTGCAGCATTGAAACTGAGCACCTAGGATTAAATTCTTCGTTTTTCCTCCGACGGACCTACTGCTTACCATCACTGCCTAGCCTATTGAACTTGCTTTCGTCGCTAAAAAGCACTTTTGACCAATATGAAGAGTTATGATCTTCAATGCATCTGACGAAGTCCAGACGGTGCTTTCTGTTCTTTACAGAAATGATTGGCTTGCGTCTTGCAACATATCCTCGCAAATTAAAGTCCTTTAATCTGTCCTTGACAGTAGAAAGAGAGCACTTCTTAACAAGATTGCACTGTTGTTGGATTTGGGGAGCCGTTTCAAATCTGTTCCTTAGGCTGCGGATTTTAATAGCATTGTCTTCCCTGTTAGCAGTAACTCTAGTACAACCAGATTTAGGGGCATCACGAACACTACCAGTGTTTTGGTGCTTTTGCATAGTCTTTCGTACCATTTTCTCATCACATTTCAATCTGCAGCCGATTTCTCAATTGAATAAACCAGAAAGGTGGAGATTAATGAGCTCCTGACGATCACTAAGAGAAAGTCGTGGCATATGGACTAAATGTTACGTTGTATAACCTGGAGCAACAACAATTATTATTTGAGATGCTTTGTTGCCTGTTGGTGGATATTTTAAACTGATTTAGGGGGCGATAATTTAAGCTGCTTTTAAGCGAATTTGTTGCTGCGAACTTTCTTTTTGCCTCCTCAATTTGAAGTTATTTTTTTTTTAATTGACATGAACACCAGACTATTTCAATTAAAAGTCAAATATGAACAGGTAAAATTATAGAGGGATAAAAAAGCCAATCAAATGAGGTATAAGTTGTTTACACAGTTACATTAAATTTAGCTTAAATTTGCAATTTTGGAGAAAAAATTACTCATTTTTTTGATAAATTCATTTTACTTGACTTGGGACGGGTATTTTCTTCATCGTTGTTAACATGTTTCCCCACTTCAAATAATATTAAACATTTATTTGCAAAGCAATATAACATTGATCATGAAACATAGAGGCAGGCGTGTGTGTGTGTGTGTGTGTGTGTGTGTGTGTGTGTGTGTGTGTGTGTGTGTGTGTGTGTGTGTGTGTGTGTGTGTGTGTGTGTGTGTGTGTGTGTGTGTGTGTGTATTCCGTTTGACGTCAGGAGAAGACTTGCCAAAAACAAAGCTACAAGAACGTTTGATCCGAGACAACGATCAGGGTAATACAACGACTAGAGAGATCATTAGTTTTCCCATTCGAATTATAATAAACTCAGGTGGGCTTCGTTATATTCTAATCATTAACGCTAATAAACACGGAACCGCCATGTTGAATTTTCAAGACGTTGAAACCATTCAAAGCCAATTCCTGTTCAGTATCTATTTATCAAAGGTCGTTCATTTCGCGTATGTTGGAAGAAATTGGATCAATTTTCTTTTCTTTAATTACTTTGAAATAAAGTGAACTGTTAGGAAATTAACATACTTTAAAATATCACCGTAAAGTCCGCAGAAAACAATAATTGTTAATAATTTGACGAGGGTCGCTCTGAAAATAATGCCTCCTTTTTTTTTTACTTAAAAAAGTTGAAAGTTACGAAGACGGCAGTGGTACCATTAAAACGAGCGACCCTTTGCTAGCGATGAAAGATGGCTGAGCATGGGGGTCTGGAGCGCGCTTTGTCAACTGAGTTCCGCATACTGGAAGCTCTGGGAGCAAAAAAAATAGCTCTTTATATGGAACCTGCGTTTAGATTAAGGCACAACAAATGAGTAGGGGGCATTGTTGATAGAGGTTGTATCCAGGCGGGTGTTTGTTTTGGAAGTTTGGCAGAGGGTGACCAAAGATTGGTTGTCAGGTGCGCTCTTGCTATGAAAATTATGATAGAGTGGGGAAAAAAGGGTTGCAGGGAAGAGAAAACCGCATGACCTATGAGGTTTCCATTTCTCACTATACTGTTTTAGAATCAAATAAATGTTTTTCAATTTAAAAAGTATCTATAGATGATAACAGATAATAATTTCTTGGAACTTTTTTTTATTCATATTACTAGCATTTCAGCCCGGCGTTGTCCGGGTGTTTGGATGTGTATGTTGAGCAAAAAAAAAAGGTGGTAGTAGGAAGGCAGGCTCGAACCCGTACCGCAAAGGAGGAAAAGAACGGGGTAAAACCTAACATTTATGCTGTTACGACCACCGCCAAACCGGAAGCGACATTTTTTAAAATTAAGGCTAGACAATCTAAAGGAGAGGATAACTTTAAAAAATATCGGCGAAAAAAGTGACCCCCTCCCTGTAAAAAAGTGCCTAGTTGAAGGTCAAGATATTAATGTTTTTAGCCAATTTTTCGGTATTTGTCGTATGAAAAGTCGAACTTTAAAACGATATTGATCTTGGTAAAATCTGTCGCCTCTATCGAAAGTTTAAGGCAGACATGCAAACAGACATACATACATACATTTATATATTGGTAACTAAAAATTTTCGACCCAAACTGATGAAAAAGCTTGCCCTATCTCGGAATACCCTTTATGTAAAATTTCAAATATTTAGACCAGAAATTGTCTGAGTAATTTGATAGAGACCGCAGTGGTCAAATTATTTTAAACTTTGACCACTATTATGACCCCTTAACATTTATTTTTTGGGCTCAAATCAAGTTATTAAGTTAGATCCAAGGCCAAGGAACCTATATCTAAAATTTCAAGTGCGTAGACCCAAAATTGTCGGAGGAGTTTGGTAGAGTTCTTAAAGGTCAAATCGTTGAACTTTGACCCATTAATCGCCAAATTTCTGGCCAAAAAAAGGATAACATCGATTTTCCCAAATCTCAGTACCCTGTATATCAAATTTCGAGTCTGTAGACTAAAAATTGACAGAGTTATTGCGTAGGGAAATGTACACAGACACACACACAGACACGTTCACTTTTATATATATATATATATATATATATATATATATATATATATATATATATATATATATATATATATATATAGACTTAATTAATTGGAATACTTACTGAGATGAGTATTATTCATTTATTTATTGTGGACTATTATCTTCATATTTTAGTTGTTATATCATGCCGTTTGAACTAATCCTGTAGCCAATTACTCCTCTGGCCTTGAATAAATAAGTAATACTCATTTCAATTAACATTCTAATTAATTAAATAATATATCATTTGGAAAGGACCTAACCATGGAAAATCAGATAATAAATAAACTTGGATTTATAAGACCAAAAAATCAAACCTTGCCCGCCCTTCAGGGCCCGTGACGCAGTGGATAGAGACGTTGAATCTCTACGGTTCCAGGTGAGCATTGTCTGAAGATAACGGTTTCAATCCGACCCAAAGCCGGCTAGAGGATTTGTTGGCCAAAACGTGGTAAGACGACAACAACTATGGAAGGCAGTGATTGCTGAGGATGCAGTTAGGAAGTTTGGAGTTCCTATCCCGTCGCAGTCATCACTTTTTTTATTCTCAATTAAAACCGGGATATTTCCATACTGTAGCTAGATGTAATTTTCCCCAAACATATCGATTTAATTTACTCACAATCTTCCCCTCGTCGCACTTGTTACGTCTAACGACGTTTAACTAGTTCTCGCGTTTTTTCTTTTACTTGTGTGCTATCGTTTCCTTAGCACCATTATAAATCCCCCCTATCTTTCTATCGATTCTAGAAGACACTTTTTTTCTGATTTCGCTCTTCTAGAGTGAAGGCAGGCAGGGATGGAAGACGGTGCGCATGCGTTATCTGCGCAACGACTATTCGAACCGACTATTTTGCTCATGCGCGTCAATAATACAATTCCTTATCTATACTGTCGTAGCCAGTACATAACTATTGGAGTTTTTAGCCCAGTGCCAGATCGCAGTCTCCGCAGGCCTCTGCAAAAGAATGACCATTGTCTTTATCGGCTGAATAGAAGAAAGATAGCATTCTCAGTTTTTGCTCTGTAGAACAACCTGTTAAATGTCCGACAATCATATCCAAATTTAAAACATTTATACTGTATGTAAATGTCAATTATTCCATATTTGTCTAATGAAGTTGTTCGACAGTGTGGAGAGACAGAGAAATGAGCGGGCCGATGCTATTTGTTGCTGGTTAATACTATTATTACAAACATATATAAAGGTCTCTGATGTATTCCAGGGTTTTCGGCACCATAATTAGATACACCTTTCAAAATGTAACTTTTGATGTATTCAAAAACTAGCCTGGTAGCCCGGCGTTGCCCGGCGTTGCCCGAGTGTTTGGAAGTGTGTATTGAGGAAATAAATAAATAAATAAATAAAAAGTGGTAGTGGGAAGGCAGGCTCGAACCCGTACCCCGAAGTAGGAAAAGAACGTGACCCCCCCACCAAAAAAAAAACGTGACGTCTTTACCGTTGCGTCCATCGCCAAACCGGAAGTGACGTAGGTTTAAATTAAGGCTGGACAATTGAAAAGAGGGGATATCTTTCAAAAATATCGACAAAAAAAAGCGACCCCTCCTTTTAGGAAAATGCCCAGTTGAGGGTGAAGTATTAATGTTGTTAGCCAATGTTTCGACATTTTTCGTCTGAAGGGTCGAGCTTCAAAACGATACCGATCTCGTGAAAAATCCGTCGAAAGTTTTAGACAGATATAAACATACATACATACATACATTTAAACAGACAGGTGAGATTTATATTAATATAGATTAATAACAGATCAAATTCTTTTAATTTTGTAAAAAAAAAAGTCATAATCTCACCAATCGATGTATGTGTGTACAGGTTATTATAATCATCAGAGGACATCTGTAGCTGCAATAAATCATTCTCATGTTGATCACATTATGTAATAGAGCGCGGACCCGCGTATGGCAGCAGTATGCAAATGACCGAGCCATGTGCGAGATGACGTCACGGCAAGGAAGAAAGAAAAAGATTATAAGAACAGAACGTGTGCGTAGACCGGATATCACTTTCACTTAGAATGTTGGCAGCGTTCACGCGATCCCTCCCGTAAGTACCCGATGTCATGCGAGAAAGAATTCTGACTAGAAAAAATATCGGAGAAATCAATGCCAATAACATAATCTTCGCAACATACGATAATGATGATGATTCACACCGGATTTTTTTTTTTTGTCGGGGTTTAGTGTTATATACTGGGTGATATGGCCGTGACGTCTATTTTGTTAGCACCGTCTATATTCTAGCTATCCGAGATTTTTGAATATCTCGATAGATAGAGAGATAGTTTGTTTGTGCATATATGCATATGTTGTTGTAACTCGTCTAGTGAATGGAATCACCGCTGTTCATCTATCTATGAATAACGAGACGCTTTGTTATAAAACAATTTGATTTATTTAATAACAACATATACACATCAATACGGCGGTGAAGGAAGGAGAGGGTGGCGAGAAGGGTGTGGTTGCGACCGTGACAGGCAGTTGAGCGTCGTCTGTCCTTCTCTGCTGTCACCTCTATCTCTGTCTCTTGACTTGTTTATGATTGCTTTTTATGAATTTTCCCGTTAACCGATTAACGTAATCGACCCACATTCTGACCCTGTTGATGTTTGCATTTGGTCTTACTTGCGGCCGAATTACGTCATCTTATTCCCGGGTTTCATTTTTGTCGGTCAGGGTTTAAGTTCATCCGAACTTTGCTCCATTCAACGTCTGGCCCATAAACCGACTTGCGTCATAGGACGAGGTCATCCAATTCCAGTTCATTCGCCCCTCCCCTTCTTATTGTACATCAGTTCCTTAGCCTTAGCCTTTCACAAGACACCCAAAAGACAGTTATGCTATGTGCAACCTGCATAAAAAACGTTTGAATTTTTTAAATATGCAAGAATAATCGAGATGTACCAAATATTGTTTCTTACTAAGCGGATAAATGTTGATCTTTTTATTGAAATAAAATGGCATCTATAATTTATATATTTTATACGTGTATGTCTCCAGATTACATGCGTTATAATAAATAGATTTTTAAAACTTGAAGTGGTTCCTCATTTAATACTATTTAAGCAATGTGAGATATTCTCTCACAATGATTTTTCTTTTTGCAAAATACCCGGTTTTCATTGAGTTACCTTTCGATCACACTGAACCATGAAATCCCAGAGAATCTTAACGTCCTCATTTTTTACTACCATTTCTGGTTGACGTCGGAACCACTTGTCCCTCACTTGGATTCCAAACTTTTGACACAAACTCCAATGCTGATTTGCGCGTACTTTATCATGACGATATTTGTACTCTTTTTGAGCAAGTGTAGAACACGCACTAACAATCTGTGACTCTGTTTCAAGAGTTAAACTAAACAACCTGCACTTATGAGAGCTCATTATTATTTATCCAATTAGGAGTAGTCAAACTGTGAGATATTCTCTCACACGGTTTTGCCCTTGGCAGAATGAAAGAAAACAACGAGAAATCACAGCAGGCTCACGTTAAAACTTGAACGTAAATTTTATTAAAGTAAAAAGATCTAAATTGCAAAAACTGTGTCACCTTTAGCTATCTGCCGAGCAGGGCCGGTAACATCCGGAAAGGGTAATAGTTCATAGTTTATCTTCGCGTAATGTTGAATACAATACTCCGCTGACGAAGAAAAGCTGCAACAGGTCGATGAGTTTAGTGACGCATTCCTACGATGAATGCTGCTAGACCAGCAGTCCTCATGGACTTCATTGTACCTATTTACTATGCCTCCCCACGGGACAGAGTTAGACACCAGGGTCGTTTTTTAACTTGGAGAAAATGTACAAAAATAAAAATTGTCTCAGTCGTGAAGGATTTCTCCTCCACCGAAAAAGAACAAGAAATGGAAGTGCAGCATCTGAAGAACAGATGGTATTTATTTGCTCCCCCACTGAGCAAATTAGGCACAAGGCCGATTTTTAAAGTGAGAAGTGAAGGGGAAATGGGGACCAATTCCCCGGGGAGTAGGGGAGCTGGATAGTGACAATTGGTATGAAGGGTTGCCCCTACATTGACCAAGGTCTTATATGTGGGGTCGCCCCCACATATGGTCTTTGCTTGCAGTATCTGCCGGAACAGATGGTATTTATTTGCTCCCCCACTGAGCAAATTAGGCACAAGGCCGTTTTTAATGTGAGGTAAAAACCAGCTCCCCTAAAAGTAGGCAAAAAGGGGGCACTCTGGTTACCAAAAATAATAATTGTCCCAGTATAGAGGGTTTCCCCTCCATTGACTGGTACAAATTATCTTAAGTGCAGCATCTGCCGGAACAGATGGTATTTATTTGCTCCCCCACCGAGCAAATTAGGCACAAGGCCGATTTTTAATGTGAGGAGTGAAGGGAGGGGGAAGGGAAAAAGGGGACCAGCTCCCGAGAGGTGGAAAATGGGAGCTGGTTAATGGTCAGGCATGTGGGGTTGCCCCCACATCCGGTCTTTGCTAGTCATAGCTTGCAGCATCTGCCGGAACAGATACTACACTTTGATCTTGACCAAAAGGCCAAGCTTCATTGTAAATAACCGTCCGAATGGCGAACAAAGGACAGGTCAAAATGTCGACTTTAATTTCGTCTCTAAGATATATTATGAGTAATAATGAAAGTCAATCGATTCACAGAGCACAACAATGTACGATGAATATAATATTTCGCCCAACTTAAAGGCATTGTTGTTTACAAATAATAATAACATGTCACCCTACATTAGGGCCTTATGCGTCTCAATGAGACAACGGGTTTGAGGCTACAAACAACGAGTGAAGTTTCGTACGTCCATTTCGACCTGTTGTCTCTGGGAAAACTGGCGGTCTGAAAAGATAAATTTGACGCCAAGAATATCCCTCGGCAAGTAATCTGATAGGTTCAAACAAAATCGTGGGCGGCCAAACCGTCCAATGAGAAGCCTGCTTATTTCTGCAGAATTTCTTCCAACAACATAAGACCAATTTTATCGCCTACTAGCAAATCCGCCCGCATAAATATTATATTTTAATTGCAACAGAAACTGAGATATGTACATGCGAGTATTATGGGGTTTTTTCTAAACAATTTCCTTCTTGTAAGTAAAAAAAAATACTCGAGCTGAGATCGAAACCGCAGTAACCCAAGTACGATAAGCATTAGAACAGCGTGACACGATCCTTAAAAAGTGTTTTCAAACCTACTTATTTTTAACATAAGGAATATGTCACGTGAACGATTCGCGCATGCACAGTCGTGAAACAGTTTGTAAACAGATAACAATCCGATGACCCCTTACGATCCAATTTTTCAATTTTGATTCCTTAGCAGTTCTTTTCCCTGAATAAAAATCGATTAAAATGCTTTCCACACGTCTGAATACCCTATATACCATATTTCCAGTCTGTAGATCAAAAATTTGTATAGTATATAGGTTGAGAAGTGCCCTCGCACACATACACGCATTCTCACTTATATAGATGTACTAGCAGGCTGCCTGGCCTTGCCCAGGCGTAAAATATGCATACATTTTTATTTTAATTAATGCGGATTTCTTATTTATTATAAACGTAACGTAATATTTCTTTAAAGAAATGAAGTAAAATAAATGGAAAAAAACTGGGATATGTTCATGTGAGGATTATGGGGGGGGGTTCGTAATAGTTCACTTCTTTTTAGTAAAAAAAAAAAAAAATACTCAAGCCGAGATCGAACCCAAAACCTAAAGACACTCCTAGTCAAGTATGATAACCATTCGGCAAGCGTGACATGCGCTTTAAAAAGTTTTTTTAAACCGACTTATATTTAACATACAGAATCTGTAATGGTTTGCATACGCAATCATGAAACAGTTAGCAAATAGAAAAAAAAATACGACGATTCATACGCACTAAAATTTACATTTTGACTCATTAGAAGCCCTTGTGCGTAGGGGGGGTACCGATTTGTAGATGGATACTGTTCATCAGAAGGCTGTCGATTGATGGGATCGATTATTGGGGAGGTTGCGTGTTCGATTACTTGAATGTGACGGGTGGTCGTCGTTTGTATTTCAGACAATGTAATAAAAACAAGGCACGTATTACGAGTACATTTGAGACATTAAAATGAAGTATGCCAAAGCAGGATTATATATTTACATATGTATAGGAGAATTTATTTACACAGAAAGGTTACGAACATTACGGAGTTTTTGTGTGTGTATTTGAACTAACAAGCATGTAGATAAATGTTCGTTTGGGTGTATGTGTGCGTGAATGTATACGAGAGTTCGTCGAAGTATACGTTGGAAGTCGATTGTGTGTTTAAGAGTTTCAGTTATACACAAGTATTCGATCTTACCTTGGAGAAGGAAAACTATTCTGTCGAGGCGTGTCTAAGGGTGTGTCCCTTAACTGGACAATAAGAAACGTGTTGAAACGTGGAAAGCAAGCGAGGGAAAGCGAAAGAGAAGAGAGAGAAACGGAACAGGAAATACAGAACGCCACCTATTGGGCAAAACGAGGATACCAAGGGCAGATAATCGGTGTGTATTGTAGGTGTGTGAATGTGTGTGTGCGCGCGTGCGCGGTTTTAGTAACACATGTCAGATTTAAAAAGCATGTGCCTATACCCGTTTTTTTCCGGGTGAAAAGCTATTCAAAGTTTTCCACATATTTGAATATCCTACATCCCAAATTTCAAGTCTGTAAATTATAAATTCGTTGAGTATATAGGTTGAGAAGTGTCCTCACACACACACACACACATTCTCACTTTTATAGATATATAGATACTAGATATAAAATTGTTTTCGCATTCTGTTTACGCATGTACCCAACATTGTAAAGAGTAATAAGATATCAATTTTTGCATCGTATTGACGCACCCTCTAGAATCCCCTAACCATTACCCTAACCCTCCTACCCTCTAGAATCCAATAGCCATAACCCTAACCCTCCCACCCTCTAGAATCCCCGAACCATAACCCTAACTCTCACCCTCTCGAATCCAATAACCGTAACCGTAACCCTAACCCGTTTCATCAACTCAAACGAAATATTTGTCTATATCGATTCAATTGAATGGGAAGGAAAACAATTACAACAGCATACAATATTTACAGTCGGGATTCTCAATTCATTTATAATTGGCTTTTATTCGTTATTTATTGACCAACTTCCCCTTTCCTCTTGAAAACAGCCCCATACGACGATAAGGCACACTATCCCCTAACCATAACGCGTTAAAAATGACTTCTACCCCCCCCTTTTTTTTTTCTCGCAATTCTTCTCCGGCATGTTTTGTTCGTAATTTTCCCAAAGATATCTATTTAATTTACTCAAAATCTTCCCCTTTTCGCACTATTTACGTCTAGCAACGTTAAACTAGTTCCTGCGTTTTTTTTTTTTTTTTTTTTTTTTGTGTCTTTTACTTGCGTGCTATCGTTGCCCTAGCGCCATTATAAATCCTCTCTATCTCTCTATCCGTTCTCGAAGACATTTTTCTCTGATTTCGCACTTCTAGAGTGAAGGCAAGCAATAAGAGAAGACGGTGCGCATGCGTCGTCTGCGCGACGACTATTCGCCTGTGTGATGTGATTTTGCTAAACGGGCCTGGACAGGCCGCATCAAATACCCAGTTTACAGCTGTCCGCTCAAACATGCCTAATTGGGTTTCATATCTGGTTGTGAAAAAAAAAAAAAAATGCTCGAGAAAGCCGCAATGAGAATATGATTTTAAACAAGTGAGTTATTAGATGCTCGGATCAGAAATATAAAAGGTTTTTTTTTCTTCTTCTAGAACCGCCATGAATGTGATGCTAATTAGGTTTCTGTGAGTTAGTTAGATGGTTGACGATGAGCCCCGGGCCACGATACGGTCCCGTACAGGTCAATTCAAAGATGCACAGTGCTGGCAGTTGTTGGTGGAACGTCCGTGGGTAGGGTAATGGTTGTTTTGCAGTTTGCGGCCGATACAAAGAGGGAGATGGGTCGGTAATCATAGTCAGACAATGGCGGACTCACAAATGCATTAGATTATCAATTTAAAAAGGTATTTCGCTAATAGAATGAGGTTCCTTTTCCCTTTTCATGATCCGTCTCGGTCGTCTCCGCTTCATTCGCCCGTTTTATTAAGTGCGAAACACTCTTGTGTTTGCCTTTTCCCCTCGTTGACAAAAGACAGGGAGCGACAAACTTCAACAAAACTTGCGCATCTCGTTCTTTCTCCCCTCTCCCGTCACAAACGTCTCCTCGAACATCATTTATTTATCGGTAAATACATTAATTTATTTCTATCTATTTGTGTATCAGCCTCAACATTTTTTGTTTCTACCTATCTATATGGTAGGCTATCACTTTAATCTGTAACAGAGCGCGGACACGCATATAGCAGCAGCAGCAGCAGCAGCAGCAGCAGCTCAACAGCCAACGTTTGCAAATAGCGATCCATGTTCGAAATGATGTCACAGCAAGGAAGAAGAAAAGAAGAATAGTAAAGAAAAAGAAAAACGTTGACTCTTGATGTTAGAGAAGATCAGAGATAGACGTGTTATACGCGCGGCCGTGAGCGACAGGAAAATACGCGTCCTAAACATGACTGGACAGAGACAGAGTACCACATGTTCGATGTTATGCACATTGGAGTACAAGAAAAATTTTGCACAAGAGACAAGGCGTTATTCTGGAAAGTACCTGTAAATAAATGTCTGTTGTTCCACTGAATAAAAGTGTGAATCGAATCCTTTCCATGTCATTGTTTCCTTGCGAATGCCTGCATATAATATGTAGGTCCCAAATGTAGACATGTAACAACACCGTTAAAAACGGTGTACGACATTTCAGCTCATCTTTTAGTTTTCTATGCATATCCCAATATGGTTAACTCGTGTTGTATACAGGCTGATTGGAAAGCAATCCTTATTCTTATGTGATACTAATTTATTAGTGAAATATGATACTATATGAAATTTAAAAAAAAATTATACTCAGGGTGTTATTTAAAATCTAGTACAAGAATCAGCATTAGCAATCAGCGCCTTAAATACCCTGGAAACTGCATCAAGCAGCATTAACGGATCATATGCGTCAGTTTGAAAATGGTTGGATTTCTCCTCGGGCTACAAGGTGACTACACGAAATCTCATTGCTTCTTTTGTTTGCGCGATAGCAGGGCAAGAACAGAGCACTGGATACAAAAAAAAAAAAAAAAAAAAAAAGATGGGCTTGTTCGCAGTGAACTCATTCCTGGCTTCCTCAATGGTTTGTCTTCTCTTTTCGTGGAGCGTTCCAAAATTCCAAAATGTTTCCTCCTCTTCAAATAAAGCTTGACATCATAAAACAATTTGTGAAGGCTCTTGAGAAAGATGGCGACTGTTTCAAATATATTTATTTCTCCATCTCGATGCTAAAAACAACTACCGATGATAGTCAGCGTACTGGCCAACACACACAAAAAAATTGTCATGGCGCCTAAATATGTTTCAACGGTTCTTACCGAATTTATAGACGCTGATGCCAGAAATGCTACCACTTTAGTTATATCAGGTCTAGTTTTTTTCTGTTATTGTATTCCTCCGTCTCTAAAAGCCGATGGCTATAATAAAAACTGGCAAATCGAAGAAACAATATTTTTCATGTAACTTTAAGACACATATTCATGAAATCACACCAAAATATTCACAATTAAAGTTTGAACTTGTAAAAAAAAAATGCTAAGCATAAACGTCATCATCCGTAAATTGACGTTTTACTGATCTTGGTAATGGGGCGGGGGGGGCTCCAGCATCATCACGCCTGATAGACCAACAGTAGTCTGCAAGCGTGGTGACATCCCAACGACCTTGATAGCGACCTTCCATGTCGCTGATGCCTTGAGAGAAATGTTCCCATTTCTCGTCGCTCACATCACCTAGATTTTCTGGAAACCAGGCAAGATGGCTGTTCAAAAAATGTAACTTGATTCTCATATTGGCAGCCAGTTTATGGAGATTTATGAGTAATGGTTCCACAAGCTCTTTTTAGTCGGGCGCCTTTATTTTTCGCCAAAACAATTTTACTACATTCGTAACGCCGTCCAGGCACTCAATTCTGCATAAAATTACAGACATTTACGTCATTCATTAAATTTCGAATCTGGGTTTCATAAAAAAAAAAAAAATTCCTGCTTTTAATTTCTATATGGTTGGGCGTGGAAATTCTATCTTAATATATTTGACCAGTCGCCATCTTTCTCAAGAGCTTTCACAAACTATTTCATGATGCCAAACTTTATGTGAAAGAGAAGAAACACAATTTTGGAACACTCCAGCAAAGGAGAAGCCAGTACATCGAGAGAGCCAAGAATGAGTTCACTGCGAACAGACCAATTTTTTTTTTATCCAATCATCTGTTCTTGCCTCGTTATCCAACAAACACAAGAAGCAAGGAAATTTTGCGTAGCCACCTTGTAGCCCGAGGTGAAACCCAACCATTTTCAAATCGACACATATGATCCATTGGTGCTGTCTTATCCAGCACAAATTTGATATTTTTCTTTGAGGGTTGTTGAATGGTCTAGAGGAACCGACTCATATAAGTTGCCATTATGAAGAACACATTTTAAACTTCTTTTGGAACTGTCTATAAAATGGCGCCAATCTTGAAAATAATACTGACACCAAGCTACCGCAGCAGGCCGGCAACGTCATTGCAATATACTACGTCGTTTTTTCTGAGTGAAATATGGCAAGAATTCAATATAGCGTTTTCTATAGAACGTTATAAGAGTTCCAGTATGACGAAGATATTTCTCTTTGAGTCTTGAAGCTAAAAGTTCAGAAGATTCTTTGGAAAAGTTGAGATCTCTTGTCAGATTAAGTTCTTGGAGGAGGAAAATCGACATTTGAACCAGTAGCTTCACTACTGTTAGTGGACAAGCAGAGTTTTTGTTAGAAAATGCAATTCCAATCTGGGCAAGCCTTTAAACACTGGAATAGGAATTTCATTGTAGTGTAGAATTGGCCTAATTGCGGACTTGAGTTTTGGATAAACCAACGATTTCCGGTTCTTCCTGTTAATTCCGTTCGTTTTGACTGCACGGAAATAGCAGTCACCCAACTGTTTGTTTTTTTTTTTCGGTTTACGCCAGACTATGGAAATACCAAGGCCGATGGATTTTCTAGCCTTTGTTGTTTTTTTTCACTATCGAAGATTCTGATCACATTGCTTGTATACAATATTGTCGAAGTTAGTAACATATCCAAGAATTATGAAAAATGATGAAATGTGAGTTAATTGATTTGTGTGTTTGTAATGAAATAATCAGCCCAGGCGATATATCGAAGTTATTATTTTAATAAGGGGTGGGCGATAATATTGGTAAAAATTTGGAAAAGGATTGTCAAAATTAGTAACATATCCAACAATTATAAAAAAAGATGAAATGTGAAGTAATTGATTTGTGTGTTTGTAATGAAATAATCAGCCCAGACAATACATCAAAGTTATTATTTTAGTAAGGGAGCGATAATGTGAGTTAAAATTATGAAAGATGATTTTTGGCTGCACAAATATCGCAGTCATCAAAATGTTTTTTCGGTTCATGCCAATCAATTGTAATACCAAAGCCGAGTGACTTCTTATCCTTTTTTGTCCACTGTCGGAGATAGTAATTGTCTGTATTTTTGAGATGAGGTGTTTTCATTGATTGAGATTGTTGGACTGACTTCCTTATCTTGGCTGTTATAGTCACAACGTTTCTGCCGTTTTGCCCTCCGGCCTTCATCAGGTGTTTTGTATCGAACTGGGGAACCGTTTGTTAGGAGTCTCGAACCCAACCCTTTATTATTATTACGGGGGTACCGTGTTCGGACTCCAGCTAGGCTCTGTGACATAGTTACTGATTCTCTGTTTTGAATGTTACTTTTCGCTGCCTTCGTTCAGGATTGAACTCAGCACCTGTGGGTAACTGTAAACTTTGATACAACGTTTAGGACCACTCGGCCATATGACACTAGGACTCCCCAGTTCGATACAAAACACCTAATGAAGGCCGGAGGGTAAAACGGGCGAAACGTTGTGACTATAACAACCAAGATGAGGAAGTCAGTCCGACAATCTCAATCACTGTCGGAGATGTTCAACACATTACTTGCATACAATATGAAATGTCCATTCCTTATCTTTATCATCCAGCATTACTTTGAAGTAAGCAAGATAAGCATACTTTACAAATTCACAGATCCTATTTCTGTTGGATTGCAATGTATTTTCTCCATGAATATAACAAAACACATTTGGATTGTTTAAACAACTCTCCTAGGAGATGGTGTAGCCATGCTTAATTTTTGCTCGAAAAATCTGCAACGAAAATAAAATAATGCAACTTAATTATTTCCTGTTTGACCTATGAATGAATTCCTAACATTAAGAGAATAAACCTTACTTTGACTCAGAAATCAACAAAAACATACCACAATCGGTATGCCTATTTACTACTCAGTGTCCGCTTTTTACCAACTGCGTACCTCGTGCATAGCGAATTTAATTTTTACTTTTAGGTTTATGATATCATAATCAACATACAATAGCAACCTACAATTGTAATTAATACTGAATATTTTTCTGGTAATGAAGAGACGTCGGAATAAGTATTGGATAGTTGGTCAGAATATATATATATGTACTGTATATATACGTGATATATATATATATATCACGTATATATAACGTCTATATATATATATATATATATCACGTATATATAACGTGTGTATAAATGACTCTCTATTTGCTGTTGTGTCGTTTATTTGTGTTCATGTATTTCGTGTAATCCTGTCAATTAAAGGGAAGATCTTCAATGAATACATACTACCTGTGATGATCTACGGTAGTGAAACATGGGTCCTGACAACTCGCGGAATTGAAATCTTTGCAGTGGTACAAAAGAAGAATGAGAGGATAATGTTAGGCATCACTCTACAAGACAGAAAGACAAACATCTGGATTTACCAACAAACAAGAGTCCTTGACATTAATACTGCCATCAAAACATCCAAACACAGATGGGCAGGCCACGTAGCCTGATAACAGATGGAATATACACCTCGTGAACATAAGAGGAAAAAAGGGAAGATCAAGAACAGGATGGATGGACAGTCTGATAAAACACATGGGTCCCACATGGCAGCAGATAGCTCGGGACAGAGATAGATGGCTAAAGTCCAGGAAGGGGTTCCTCATTGAGTGATAAAACTCTTATTGATATTGATATAGATTTCGTGTGATCGTGACTATTGTACTTCTGTGTTTATTTTTACACAGTTTTGGCCGATGTGTATAAAAGTGACTAAATTATGGATAGATAAAATACAGTGAAAGGAGTTGTGTTTGAAGGCTATATAAATGCAGTTTGTGAGAAAAAAAAACGAGTTTATTAATAAAAGAATAATGGCAATATTAGAAGGAATTTAAATAATTTTCAATTATAATACATTTACTTAACAACATAATGTGACGTGCAGGATGTTAGGTGTTGATATCCCGAATTTTCGAGAATAGAATCTTTTCATCAGGGAAGGAAAGAAATGTCTGCAACTGCTCGGGGAGGCTTTCCTTTGTTTTATTCATTTATTTATTCTATCGGTTACCGGAAGTCAGTATCGCAGCCGAGCTATCAAATTTTAACATGTACTTTGAATAATTATAATATATAGGTAAAAGAAAAATTAGAAAAACAAACGTTGATTGACTCAACTTTAGTATAATATAATAATAGTCAGTTTTATGTTACTATAGCTTGCCAGGGACAGGAACTTAGTTTGTCTGCACGGTGGGGACGTTTCTGGATCAGAAGATGCGCAATAAAGGTCTAAAGTTTACAGAGTTGACCTTTGCAGACTCTACTAAATTCTTCCGCCAATTTTTTTAGCATGTATTTAGTGATTAAATTGTATAGAAAGCAAAAACATAAAGTTCAAAACGTTAACTAAACTTTAGTATAATAATAGATAGCTTTTGTGTTAAGCGTCGTGTGGACTTCTCTGAATGGGCTTTAACGTCCTAGTCTCCCCGGGTGAATAAAAGACAGAACATAGACGGTGCCCCTTACATCAAAGGATTGATATGGCGGCTGTAACGTTTGGTCTTCTGTCGAATTCTCAGCGTCATTACTGGTAGGGACCCTTCTGCCGAAATTTAACGCTGTAATCCAACATTTTCTTTTTCGGGTACTAGGAAAGTCGGATTTAAGGCCCCAAATTCTGGGGAACCCAGGCTTCTCCACAAAGGCTCTTTAACATTTTTTCACGTTTTAATTTTCAAAGTCATCACGAGGGCTACCACAACAGAATATTTTTATCATTATTTTGACTCTCGAGTATATATCCGGCACAGACACAGTAAATCAACCGAAAACCACATCACTCTATATGAAAGCATATAAGATATCAATGGATACACACTCGAGAGTCAAAACAATGAAAAGAATATGCTGTTGTCCTAGCTCTAGACATCACTCATATAGAGAATTTAATCTACTTTGAATTACGTGTGCTGCCCGTTGATTGGATAATCTTTGCGGCCGTTTGATTGGTTAGAAAATGTTTGCGTTGAAATTCAGATTTCCTGGTGCCATTCTTTGAAAGGATTAACGCTCGACTCGAAAATAACTCGAAAACCAGTTTGGTTCATTGAGTTTGGTCCGTTTAAAAAATGCAAGCGTGAAAGGTATCAGTTGAATTGAGTTGAACTGAGGGGGAGGAAAATCATTCGGTCCCCCGTCTTCTTCCTCCCCCCATTCTATGAATCCAAACCCGGTTTCCCCGGGAAAGACACAAAGGAAATTGAGGAATGGATAATGACGTACTCAAAACAGTTTGCTGGAAAAGAATAGAGACGTTCTATGGCCACCCAGCTTGGGAAAGTTGTCGATAAACAAGATCGGAATTATTGCAGGAGGAGATCCAATTATACCGAGAGCGAGACCCGATGTTGTTTAAGCGTCCATTAAAGCGATTTCTACAGAAGGTTTAAAGGACGGGACGTGGCGGACGGGTCGGAATGGTGGATGCGGATAGAAGAGGGCGATAGAAGATGAGGAGGGAAGATGGGTCTAAGTAAGAAAATGAATAGGACGATGTAAATATAGAAAGAAAAGAAGAAGAATACAAAGTAAAGAAGTGAAAAAAGAAAGAATATGCAAAGGAGATAAATTGCTGTATATATAAAACAGTGCATTTATGTATGTGAGTGTGTTTGTAAATATTTAACCGATAAACTCTTAAACTACTGATCACATAATACCCTAATTAACAGAAAATAATAATCATTCACCCAGAATGGTTTATAACGAGTAATATTTTTGTTTGGATGGATGAATAACGCGTACAGACATATATTGCCAAGTTGAAAAGCAAATTGTTCATTTCAACTTGCCGAGATATTTCTAATATTTCTGCGCATGCGCAAATTGAAAGGTATCTTGAAGTAGTTTAATTTTAAGTATTTTTTTTCTGTCTGGGGACAGATCAAATGGTTACATCCAGGAAATTTTTTAACTTCTAAAATCAGTATATTAGGTATAATATAATATTCAATATAAAATTAGCTCTGTAATAATAAATATGTAATCTGCATGAATTAAAATGCATTAAAGCGTATTTAACGCCTGGGCAAAGCCACCCCACCACCGCTAGGTATTACAAAAATATGAAAAATACAAAATATAAAAGTGGATATTGTATTTGTTTGTTTTTTTTTTTATATAAAATCGATAAAAAAAAAAACGAAAGAATAAATTAAAAATTTGGAGAGAAAAATAATTTGCTTATCAATTAATATTATGTCGCCGGGATTTCAAAAGTTTGACCTACATAAATTTAAGCTGACGAATAAAATTTGATTCTGACTAGCCAATTGGTATTTGTTGTTGTTTTACAAAGGTATTATCAATATGAAATATAACAAATGTTGATTCGTTATTAGTGTACACGTACACTCATGCTAACAATTAAAATTTAAAATTGATACTTAAAATTAAATAGATTAAAAAGAAGAACGTTTTTTTATGTTTGAAAAACACCGTAGCGTTTTAGGCTCCTCTTTTCTTTGTTGGAACCCACATACCTAGGATTCTGTTTTATATGAAATACTAGCGGGGGTACCCGGCGTTACATGAATAACAGAATAAGCGAACAAAATCAGAAAAAAAAACAGCGAACACGATGACTAAATAAAAAAAAACGAACGAAAAAAACTGACATGAATAAATATTAAAAGTTTAAAAATCGAAATATATATATATATATATATATATATATATATTATTCCTTAATTGGAATTCATTTTTTTTAGATGCGCATTATATGTTAATTTTTATTTTTATTTCGGACTATTAGTCGCATCTTTATTACTTGTTGTTTTTGGATCTTTTTTTTATTGGTTCACAACGTTTCGGCCAACTTCCTCTGGCCTTCGTCAGGTGGTAACCGCGATGGATAGGAACTTCGAATCTCCTAACTGCATTCTCAGCCATCACTGCCATCCCTAGTTGTTGTTGTCTCACCACATTTTTTGACCAATTACCTCTGGCACGCTTCGGGTGGGATTGAAACCGCTATCTTCAGACAATGTTCATCTGGAACCGTAGAGATTCAACGTCTGTATCAACTGCGCCACAGGTCCCGAAGGGCGATCAAGGTTGGATTCTTTGATCTTATAAATCCACGTTTTTATTTATTATCTGATCTTCCATAGTCGGGTCTGTACCGATTGGTATATATATATATATATATTATTCCTTAATTGGAATTCATTTTTTTTAGATGAGCATTATATGTTAATTTTTATTTTTATTTCGGACTATTAGTCGCATCTTTATTACTTGTTGTTTTTGGATCTTTTTTTTATTGGTTCACAACGTTTCGGCCAACTTCCTCTGGCCTTCGTCAGGTGGTAACCGCGACGGATAGGAACTTCGAATCTCCTAACTCCTTAATATATATATATATATATATATATATATATATATATATATATATATATATATATATATGATATGTTTTCTTTTTCTTTTGTTTACACAGGAATCATATTATCAAGGCCAAGAGGCCACTCGAGGATGAAGGTTAAAGAGTGTACAGTAGAAATTAGACAATATAGTCATCAATTCGGTAAATTTTTTAACTTATATAGAACGGCTCATCAAGAACTTGTTTACGTTAGACTTGAAGACAACCATACTGCAAGCAGCCGGAAAGCAGAAAAACGGAAGACAACTCCACAGGCGTGCAGCTCCAAGAAATAAACCCTGTTCATGGAATCTACGTTTAGGTTTAGGCACAGATAAAGAGTGGGGGGATTATTGATAGTGTTTTCAGCTAGAAGAGTGTTTCTTGTGAAAGTTTGGCGAGGGGGACCATAGACTGAAGCTCAGTCGAACACTTTCCATGAAAATAACGATACATCAGAGACAAACTCGTAACATGTTGCATAGATTATCTTATTTAATGTTTCAGTATTTTATATCTACGGCGGGAACTGTTATACCAATTGAAAGTAAACATGGACGCCTTCATAAAATCCACTTTTACGTTTTCCTATTCCACAGATACTAACTATTTAATTAATTTATTTATTGCGGGCTATTATCCTTATCTTTTTTAGTTGTTGTTTCACGACATTTCGGCCAACTATTCCTTTGTCAGGTGGTGACCGCGACGGGATAGGAACTTCGAATCTCCTAACTACATTATCAGCAATTACTGCCATACATAGTTGTTGTCGTCTCACCACGTTTTGGCCAATTAAGCCTCTGGCCTGCTTTGGGTAGGATTGAAACCACTATCTTAAGACATTTCTCGCCTGGAACCGCAGAGAGTCAACGTCTCTATCCACTGAGCCACGGACCTCGAAGGATGGCTACAATTGCTGAGAATGCAGTTAGGATATTCGGAGTTCCTATCCCGTCGCACCTGACGAAGGCCAGAGGAATCGTTGGCCGAAACTTCGTGAAACAACTAAAAAAGATGAGAATAATAGTCCGAAATAAATAAATTAATAAATAAGACTCATCTCATTAATGAATTCCAATTAAAATAATATATAAACTATTTAATTGTTTCCATGCTTAATGTTGTATAGTGTTTACTTTTTATTCAAGTCGACCCTCACCATACAATATTTTACTTGAATTTGATTAAATTCATTAAATTCCCCCCAAAAATGTCGGGCGCTTTACGTCAGGATAAGTGATTGATGTACCTGTTTATATAATACTCTCAGGGCTGTTGCTTATGACTAAGTCGTGAAACAACTCAAAAAAGATGAGAATAATAGTCCGAAATAAATAAATTAATTAATAATACTCATCTCATTAATGAATTCCAATTAAAATAATATATAAACTATTTAATATTATTTTCATTCTTTTGACTCTCAAATATATATTCGACACATTAAGACACAGTCAATCAACCGAGAACCACATCAGTCTATATAAAAAGCATATAAGATATTAACGGATATATACTTAAGAGTCAAAACAATGAAAAGAATATGCTGTTGTCACAGCCTTAATTATGAATATCAAAATTTATTTCCATTTAATGATCCGATGACAAATAAAAAAAAAACACTAGTACGCAAAGCCAAAGTTAGTTTTGTTGACTGGGTAAAAATCTGCCAACCAGCAGTGATCATATATGCTTGTACTGATGATTGCGTACGCATAAAACACTGCAGGCCTAAACTATATTTAAAAATGAATATATACGAGTTCGTATTTATTTGTTATGCCCAAAGACACGAGAGTTTCAAACATTTGCAATTGTAAGATATGACAATGATCGGGAGATTCGAACCAAGCCACGGAGCCACCTTTGTTTTTATTTGCTAAGTCTTAAGGCATTTTTTGATTGGAATATTGGTGTAGAGGGAAATTATGTCTAAACTATGCATGGTTTTATTTTGTATGTCCATATTTTTTATTCTATTTAGGAGATCACCTCTACACCAATATTCCAATCAAAAAATGCCTTAATCTACTCCACAAGCACTTAATCAAAATTAAAGCCGACCTACCTTTTTCCTCAGATACACTAATACAAATCATAAAACTCATCACTGATAGAACCTACTTTCAGTTTAATAATTCTTACTACAGACAGAAATTTGGACTCCCTATGGGTAACCCCCTTAGTGGTGTACAAGCCTGCCTATTCTTAGAATTCTTAGAAACCAACTCTTTTAAACACAGACTTCCTAAAAACTCCACATATTTTAGATATATAGATGACATTCTTATTTTTCTCCCTAAAAACACACAAATAGAACAAATTAGAAATAAATTAAATTCAGTGGAACCATATATAAAATTTACATATGAATCCGAACAAGACCACTCCCTAGCTTTTCTCGACATACTCCTCATCAGATCAGAAACCGATCTGAGTTTCAAAGTACATAGAAAGACCACACATAAAAACGACTATATTCATTACTACTCGCACCACAATGATAAAATAAAGACGGGCATGATTATTGGTTTTTTCTTGCGTGCCTTTAGAATATGCAGTCACCAATATCTTAATGATGAATTTCAATATATTACGAATGTTTTAAGAAAACTACAGTATCCATCCTATTTCATTTCTTACGCAAAGAAAAAAGCTACGAAAATACACTATAACATAAACACACAGAAAAATAAAACAAATACTTCACTATTAAACAGACACCTTTTCATTCCCACCCACACCAAAAATACAAAAATCTACGACACTCTTAATAGACTTGGTTTTCACTTGATACAAACAACTTCCTCAACCATAAAACAGACATTAAAAACTACCAAGCACTCTCCCAAAACCCTCACATCCGATGCCGATATATATTCCATCCCATGTAACAACTGTCAACAAGCGTACATAGGTGAAACACAGCGAAAATTGAAATTAAGACTTAACGAGCACAGAAGAGATATAAGGAATGGTAACGCCCTAAATGCACTCTTTTGCCATTGTGCAGAACATGATCACTCATTTCATTTAGATCAAGCGAAAATTATTAAATACGTGATAGATAGAGCTAAAAGAAGACTTTTAGAATCAGCACTAATATTGAATACTAATACTATTACGCAAAGAAAAGGCTTCTACCATTTAACCCCTAGCATAAGGAAAATAATAATCAAAGAACAAAATATCAAAACAGATCCTGGCTAAACCGTTTTTCCTTAAATATTTTCAACAAAATGAATAAGTTTACAGAAGAAAAAAAAAATGTACATATTTATTTTAACGCATTTTTAAAAGTGTATATATAGACATCGAACAACCCAACCTTCCCATACGCACACATATGTTTGTCCTTCCCGACATGGGTAGAATTCAAGAACTGTCTTTTTCGCACGATCTATGACTTTTTCTTTTCTTACATTTTTATTTTTTAATTCAATTATCCTGAAGATGTCTTCTGAAATAAGGACGAAACGTTGATTTTTTAATAATTTCATTCGTTTTTTTCTATTTGTCTCATAACATATATATATATATATATATATATTTGTAGTCATCGACATACAGTCCTGTTTCGTTGTATCACAATTCATCAGTGCCGCTAGACTAGCATCTCTTCCAAGCCAAGGATTGAACCTAGAACCGTCGTGTTGACAGTCGGCAGTTCTCCCCCTCGACCATGGAATTGACGCCCGTAAATAACTCGTCGGAATGTCTATTTAAATAGACGCCCGCCACCACTTTTATAGTGCTCAAATCGCCTGTTCGTAAACAAACAAACAACGAGCTTCGCATTTTCAGCCAAATAAGTAGCGGGTGAGATTATTTACGACAGTGCTCTACCCAAAGAAAGATTAGAAGACTATCACAATGAAAGCAATGAAACCTTTTCGATATTGAGAAGAGAATACAAAGGATAAGTTATTTTCTATAAATGTATTTATTGAATGGTTAATATTTCTGGATTAGACAAAACTTCTACGCAACGATATAATGAGTGTGACTGTGTTCCATAATACATTTCGAGAAAAAAAAAACTTCTTTATAACATGGTAAGTGTTCTGAATCCCTAGATATCCGCATGGACCTATAAAGATGTAGGTTTAGACCCGAGTAAATATCACTGTCGCCCGTAGTAAATAGAACACAATTAAAACTATTTTGTGTATTTATTTATGATTTTTGTAGGTGGTAGTTGTGAGTTTGAATACTGACTTTCTACATTATCTATCTATCTATCTATCTCTCTCTATATATATGTACTCCTATAAATTTGGGTATTTTTGTGCATTGATATTCATATTAAAAACCCTTTTTTCAGTTTATTTAAAAAGAAAATCCAACTTTGTTATATATGGGTCGGGGAATATCAGTCATCTGCAAAAATCTAGCTAACGAATATTCTTTTAAAAAATCATTTTAATTCCCTATTAGATGTTTCCGGTTTTCTTATGGGATGATCGTCTTTAATTAACTATTACGTGTAATTATAGTCATGCAGATATTCTACATGATTTATACTTGCGTAATATCTGCGTTAAAACTTTATAGTCAACAGAAATATCTGTATATATATATTTGTTTAAAAAATTTTGCCTTCGAAACTCCTCCAACAGATTTTGGTCGACATACATAAAATTCAAATATAGAGTATTCGAGTCCATGCGAAACTTTATATTTGGGTTTCAACCGGAGAAATCGGTGCAAAAGTGTGAAAATCCAAAAAAAAAAAAATGGAATTTCCCAAGGTCAAACGACAGCATTACGAATATACATGCGTAACGTAATAGCTATTATTTCATATTTTAATTTTTAGCCTTGCAGCAAGCCTGTTTACATAGCATTAAGCATTAACGTAAAAGGAAAAAGTAAATCGTAAGCTAAACGTTTTTGTTTCGATTCTCGGTGGTGGTGCACGAGTCATTGTTTTTAGCTTTAAAAAATGCTCATCTTGGTCAATAAGTGTGCGACAAAGACGGAGTTACCATTGAAGGTAACTTCGATGAAATCTTCCACATCTTCAGTACCTCGCGAATAATTCTGTGTGCAGTTCTCCCACTGACATTAAACTGTGCACTTATTGTCTTCATAGACACACGACGGTCCTTATCCATGGAATTCTATATTTGGTTAATCAACTCTAATGTTCTGACTTCCTTACTCCTTCCACACCTCTCACCATTCCTCAAATACTCCCCATCTTTACTGACATTAAACTGTACACTTATTGTCTCTATGGACGCACGATGGTCTTTATCCATGTAATTCTTTATTTGGCCAATCAACTCCGGTGTTCTGACTTTTTTTACTCTTCCCACACCTCTCACCTCGGGCTCGTTTTAGGCGGTAGTTGAAACTGAAGGAATAGATGCCAGCTCTACTACATAATAAAATTACCTGAATTGATAAAAGTTTTAAAATAAAGCTGTAGTGTTGTTTTCTTTAGGGCGTTAACTTAATCGCTGCACCATCTACTGACCTAATTCAAAATTTTGCAGAGAATGTTTGCACTGTCGGTGTTTACTATTATCAAAGAAATTATTCGTAATAGAAACAGAAAAACGAAGAAAGGACGCTGAAAACAGAAAATGGTGTTATTAAAAAAAAAAAATTGCCAGAAACGAACACTTTCAACTAGGAAAAAATACAAGTTAAATTTGTCAGTACTTTTTTTTTCTCATACTTAAACTTTAATCTTTAAGATTTTCTTTTCTTCATCTTCTGTTTCCCGCCTTCCCCTACCCAAGACTCTTCTGCCATTATCCACTTCACTGCTGCTACTCTTTTTGTGGCTTTAAGTAGCCGCCATCTTGCAAATGATGTCATGATTTACCCCCGACCGTTTTGCGGCGCGCCATAGGCGGAGTATGGTCAATGTGTCTAATGGCACCGCTAGCCGGATCACTATCTAAAACACTCGCCCGCTCGAGCCTGGTGGCAAAGAAGGCGTTCTTGTAAACAAGAGACCTCTATGCGATCTGTTCTCTCAACTTAATCTGTTCGTTGTTGGACCGCTTGTCCCTGGGCGACTGGGGCGACGAACATCCGCGCCGAAGCGAAAGTGTGAAACGAAATTAATCTCCTTCCAACATCTATGAATGAGAATTGTACGGTACTGTAGGGCGGTCGCCATGTTGGACCTGCTAAACTATTGTTTGGCGCTTATTTGAACCATTTGAGGTCATCCACAGGCAAGTTAATTTGATTAAGGGTTGATCTCGATCGAGGCTAATGAACGGAGCGGACATTATTGCCCCCTTCTCACTTCATAACAATTATTATTGCTGTCCTCCTTGTTTACGAAGGCTGTTTTTTATCACTTTCAAACTATTATAGACTTGAACAGGCTTAAATTAAGATTCACATTAGAGATCGCTTCAGTGTGTTAAGTGATCGTTATAAAATTATTCACCGATTTCCATTGCACGTCTGTTGCAAAATATGGGCGATACAGAGACACGCAGAGAAAAGCGTTATGAATAATAAAAAAAGTGGATTGTTTATATTCACTTGATGTCTCTTTACGCTTTAGAAAAAATTGACACTTCAATAATATCTCAAAGTAGCAAACTACTCGTTCTGTTATAAAGTTAACTTGTGAGATTAGACATCGCTCATATCTTGGCTTGCTTCTAAGTGTTTGGTAAAACGCACAGATAATAGTAAGTAATATATTTTGGACTCCCGGGCGTCATCGACTCACCTAAGCGAGGAGATTATTATTGGTTCACTAGGAGCTTTCACACAGGTCATAAAAGATCTCTCCTTAAAAATAGCCAGTGGTGTTCCATGGAAGGTGAGTGACAATAAGTCTCCCCAGGTTTCCAGTACTGTCCACCTCTTTCGAAAACATCTGCAAATAAAATTACATTATCGGAACAGCTGCTTACCATTGATTTCTTGTTGACAGCGGCTATTGGTCTTTACTGGAATTTGAGTGGCAATAAGCCTTCCCAAGATCCCAGTTATCTACGCACTTATCCGGCTGAGGCCTGGTCAGTTCCTCGGTATTTCCTTCCTCCTTGACTCTACTTGGTTATTTGGTCTCACTCTTTGTTTTGTTTTGTTTTTTTGGGGGAGGCAGATTATTATTATTATTATTATTATTATTATTATTATTATTATTATTATTATTATTATTATTATTAATGTTATTATCATTGTCGTCGTCGTTGTCGTTTTCGTTGTCGTTGCCGTTGTCGTTGTTGTTGTAGATGTCTTTAACATAGAATATCCATTAGAGAAAAAGGGATATTATTGAAACGGATTAGGTATTTAAAAAATATGTTAGATATTAATACCACAATTTTGGAATTTTAGAAACAATAAGAAATAGAATTTAGTATCAATACAACGATTGGGTTAGTGACATAAATAGTGACATCAGAGAACAAAACAAAGAAAGAGTTAGATGTATACACGTAGTCTATTAGTTTGGGAGTTTGACTTAAACTCTTGAATCGAGCGTCGGAAACTGATTTGAAGACAGTTTTGATTCCAGAGTTGGTCACCTGACGAGCTGGAAAGTTGTTTGCCGCGGGATAGCAGCAGAATGTTTCAGACTTTGAAGGGGATCCAGCTCGTGATTTTATATAGTGTGGTTAGAAGCTAAGAAAAAACAAGTCTTACCGTGGGTGCTCAGTGAGTGAGTTCAGGCCGAAATAGCTTGAACCTCCTTTTATTTTCTATATGAACCTTCGTAATGGGAGGGATCACTTCTTACACACACAAAAAAAGATTATAATTCCAGATCGGACAGGAGAGTATACGCTTCGAGAGTACCTAGACTGAAATTATAATCCTTTTTTCTGTGTAAGAAGTGACCCCCCCCCCATTACGAAGGTTCATATAGAAAATAAAATTCGAGCCTTGGCGTTTTTTCTTTCGAAGGAAAAATTCCGACAGGTGGCAACATGCAAGAACCAAAGAAAAGAAACAGAAAGGAAACAAGGTATGTGCCTTATCTTAGCACCTCGCAATAAGAAAATATATGCATACGTTTTACCGAAAAAAAAAAAAACTGTTCCATATTAAATGAACTGAATTTTATGTGCAAACAACGACACCCACGCATTATATGTACACGGATTCACATTAGACGATAACAGAGACACAGTTATAAATAGTTATAATTAGCATGGGTACCCGGCGTTGCCTGGGTCGACATAAAGTTCCGTTTTGAACACAACTGGTTACTTTTAATGCATCTAAAACCAAGCTTCTCTCTTTACATCATCAACATTCTGACCCACATCTGGCATCAATTGAAATGAATGGCTCTCGTCTTCAGGAGGCCTCAAGTTTTGACAAGCTTCTTGGCTTGACCATTACTCCTGATCTTAAATGGAACACATACATCAAATCTGTTGCCAGTGCCGCTGGAAAAATGGTGGGATCTTTCTATCGATCCTGTAGATATCTCACTGCTGATGCTATTCTCTATCTATATAAGAGCCAGGTACGTCCAAGGATGGAATACTGTTGCCACATCTGGGCAGGAGCTGCTAGAAAGGACTTGGCCTGCCTTGATAGAGTTCAAAATAGACTTCGTAGCCTCGTAGGAAATGTCCTTTTCTCTTCCTTGCAACCTCTATCTCACAGAAGAGATGTTGCGAGTTTGTCTCTGATGTATCGTTATTTTCATGGAAAGTGTTCGACTGAGCTTCAATCTATGGTCCCCCCTCGCCAAACTTTCACAAGAAACACTCGTCTAGCTGTAAACACTATCAAAAATTCCCCCCACTCTTTATCTGTGCCTAAACCTAAACGTAGATTCCATGAACAGAGCTTCTTTCTTAGAACTGCACGCCTGTGAAATTGTCTTCCGTTTTCCTGCTTTCCGGCTGACTACAATATGGTTGTCTTTAAGTCTAACGTAAATAAGTTCTTGATGAGCCGTTCCATATAAGTTATCAAATTTACCAAATTTTCATTACTAATGATTACTATATTGCCCAATTTCTAATGTACACTCTTTAACCCTTATCCTTGAGTGGCCTCTTGGCCTTGATAATGTGGTGATGCCTATGTAAAAAAAAAAAAAAAAAAAAAACCTACTATACTAAGCATATTAACCATTTTCATCGTGGGTAACGTCGATACCCCCTCCCACACACACAACAATTTCAAAAATAAAAGAACAGATAAAAACATGTAAATGTAATCGCCCCCAAAAAGAAGTAAATAGATACCTTCTCCACCAGGTGAGATTCTAACAACAGTAAAAATCATTTATTTATGTGCGTCCGAAATGCCTACTCTTAAAATATGCGAAGGGAATGCGGTATTATATCGGAGCACACTTACACATTTCCTTTACCTAGGTACGGGCAAAAATGGGGGGGGATCTAGTTTTGAAAGCCGATTCATCATATTTTTTTTTTTGTAGGTTTCCGACTACTTTTTTGATTGTATTTGAAAGATTATGGACTAAATTTAATTTCCAAAAGGAAAAAAATATTTGTACACGTGAAAAAAAAGTTATGAAAAATGTTTTCACGCAATTCAGCTAAATTTTGAAGTTAAATAAATTAATTGTAAAAATCCTTCAAAATATAAATATTAGGTTTTTGGGTCTATTTCAAAGATAATTAGTAAATTAAAGTTTTAAGATATTGAATGAAATTTTAAAAAGACACCTTGTTTGTACAAAACATAAATTAATTAGCCCAAAATGTCAAACAGTCGAAAGACTGTGAAAATTACGTCATGTAATTAAAAGGGAGGAAGGGGTGTGATAGTTTTTTTGTTTTCCAGGCGTGCATCCATACATTCCTATTCTGAACGTTTGTATAAATTTTTCCATTTTTTAATTTAATCATTTTTGTATGTTCTTGTTTTTTAATTTTTTTTTTTTTAATTATTGTTCAATATTATATAACAAATATGTTACGCCGAAAATTTCACATTCTTGCGAGCAAGGAAATTATTAAAATCTTGCATATAACAATTATGCGAAACCTGTAATTTAAAAAAAGAGTAGAAATATTTTTTGCAATTATAATTTTTTGTGTGAAAATGTTAAATATACAATGCTTAATTGAATAGTAATATTGGTAGTTCGAGAAATTCATTTTTCTTCGAGTTATATCGAATTCTTTAATACGGATTTAGGGGCATTTTTCGTAACGACCCTGTAAAAATTATTTTATTGTATTTTTACTGTTACAAATTACGATTCTTTATTTATATAAAAAATGCAAAAATAAATTCTTGCGTTTTTTATTTACTACTGAAAACCATAACCTTAGTAAATGTATTTTTTGTTTAAACAAAATAATACATTTCCATTAAGATTTAAATAAAAAAAATTAGTTCATTATATTAGATATACACATTTTAATCATGATTTTCTCTGATTCAGATGGGTGCAGTAAATAAACTTTTAACTCGAAATGACCCCCAACGTACAAATATGTAACAGAAGTAACAGAAAAGAAACACTTATAATTTGTACACAGCTTTATTTTCTCATATAGCCTCAATACGCTCTGAAGGGATTTTACCCAAAGCACTTGTCTGTCTTTTATTATTAAACGGTGCATCTTGAAAGATCTTGCTGAAGAACAGCAAAGGTTTGCGTAAAAAAGCGGGTAAACCTTTACTATTAAAAAGAAACACTTACTATAACAAAAAATCTGATTTTAAAAGGTAAACCTTTTTTTTTTTTTCTATTTTACTCAAAGGGAGCATTATTTTTACTTTTTATGCTTGACTCGCCATAAAAAAAATTCCAAGTCTGAAAAAAAGCTTGTTTATTTATTTATTTTAATTTTTTTACAAAGATTTAATATTAATTACCAAAGTAACAATAGAAAGTGACAACCATGCAAGCCGTATACATACATCGGCACGAATTGAACTTTAATAAGGATTAGAATCTATAACTATATATATTCGTTTAATAATTAAAGTATTGACAATACAATAACCAAATGACAACACTAACTTCTTTAATCAAATACTTAGGCCTAAAAACGCTTACCATTTCTCAATTAATTGGGTTATATTTAAAAGGCAGCGGATCCTGTCAACTTCTGGAGTCTGTAAACATAATAATTTCCTCTAAGAGTAGAAGTGTAATAAAAATGAGCTTATCTCGCAAGAATGAATTCAGATACAAAGATGTTTAGAAAAAAAAAGGCAGAACAGTCCTTTTTTTTACATGGGGATCACCACTTATCAAGGCCCAGGAGCCACTCGGGGATAAGGGTTATTCTGTGCACAGTAATCAATGGGATTGTATCGTAGTAATCGTTAGTATTGGGGATTTGATAAGGGGTCATTACTTAGGGGGGGGCGGTTCATCAGGAATTTGTTTATGTTGGACTTGAAGATATCCAAGTTGAATTCGGGGGGGGGGGCAAATTAAATTAAATTTGGTTGCTTCTTGTTCTTCTTGACATAAGAATACTGGAAACAATGCCAAGATAATTGGTGAGCACATACAGCACCTGGAAGTCCCAAATAGTCACCCATCTGGTACTGGCCAGGCTCATCGTTGCTTAACTTCGGTGATCTGACTGGAACCAGTTTGTCAAACGTGATCATGCCGTATATAGCAGTTAATAAAGTATTTATTTCATAAGATTTCGATTCTAGCGACGGCTTTACATTTACTGCTGACATAATTCGTCACTTAAACAGTCAAGTCCGAAATCCAACTGCAAAACACGACGTATTGCTGACACAACTCACCACTTCAATAGTCAAATCCAAAACGCACCATTCTGAAAAACAACGCGGTTCTTTTATATCCAACCGGAAGCGTTTCATTTGCATATCAAGCAAGCATATAAAAAGGCGGTCATTTCTTTTCGTTTTCTTTTCACTTCGTTCCTTTCTTTCTGCACGGGATCTTACAGGCTGCCGAAAGAACAGGTTTGTCATTAATCCTTTAATCACGCTTTGTAAAAAATATTGAATTTTAAACGCTATTGGTCAACATCTTTCAAAAGATGGTGTTTCGTAAATAGCGGGAATTCTACAAAAATCTGGAAAAGCAATCCGTTCGTCGCAACAACGAGAATCATCTGACCATCCTAGGGATAATGCGCTGAGAGTTTGGTTGAAACTGTAGCTGGTTTGTGTAGAACTGGCTTCATAAATTATCTCGTCCTAACCAGCCTAATCCAGTGGCAGAACAGTGTCGACACAGCTGGAGGCCAGGTTGGATATAGGAGCTGCCGGAAATGTCGACGTCTTTCTACATACAGTATTTCCAAATAGTACTGGCTAGAATTAACGTTACTTAACATCGGTTTGGTTGAAACTAGAACTCGTGCGAAAAGAACCAGCCTCCCGACTATCTCATCCTAGCAAGGAGTTGTTAGAAGTATTGACGTACTTTTACATGCAACTCATTGTATTACAAAATGGTCACTGATTTGGTAATGACCAAAATAAACACTGCTTTACATCGGTTTGGCTGAAACTGAAACTGGGGCTGTCAGAAGTGTTTATGTCTTCTACATACAGCACCTAGTATTGCCAAATGGCCACTGATCTGTTACTAGCCAGAACCTCGGTGATATAACGTCAACCGGCGTATCAATATGATTGTGTATAAGTATAAAAAAAAAACTACTTGGCCTTCGGGCAAAGATGAAAGTGTAGCATCTGTTCCGGCAGATGCTGCAAGCTATGACTAGCAAAGACCAGATGTGGGGGCAACCCCACATGCCTGACCATTAACCAGCTCCCATTTCCCACCTCTCGGGAGCTGGTCCCCTTTTCCCCTTCCCCCTCCCTTCACTCCTCACATTAAAAATCGGCCTTGTGCCTAATTTGCTCGGTGGGGGAGCAAATAAATACCATCTGTTCCGGCAGATGCTGCAAGCTATGACTAGCTATGACTAGCAAAGACCAGATGTGGGGGCAACCCCACATGCCTGACCTTTAACCAGCTCCCATTTGCCACCTCTCGGGAGCTGGTCCCCTTTTCCCTTCCCCCTCCCTTCACACCTCACATTAAAAATTGGCCTTGTGCCTAATTTGCTCGGTGGGGGAGCAAATAAATACCATCTGTTCCGGCAGATGCTGCAAGCTATGACTAGCTATGACTAGCAAAGACCAGATGTGGGGGCAACCCCACATGCCTGACCTTTAACCAGCTCCCATTTCCCACCTCTCGGGAGCTGGTCCCCTTTTTCCCTTCCCCCTCCCTTCACTCCTCACATTAAAAATTGGCCTTGTGCCTGATTTGCTCGGTGGGGGGGGGGCAAATTAATACCATCTGTTCCGGCAGATACTGCAAGCTATGACTAGCTATGACTAGCTATGACTAGCAAAGACCATATGTGGGGGCAACCCCACATGCATGACCTTTAACCAGCTCCCATTTCCCACCTCTCGGGAGCTGGTCCCCTTTTCCCTTCCCCCTCCCTTCACTCCTCACATTAAAAATTGGCCTTGTGCCTAATTTGCTCGGTGGGGGAGCAAATAAATACCATCTGTTCCGGCAGATACTGCAAGCTATGACTAGCTATGACTAGCAAAGACCAGATGTGGGGGCAACCCCACATGCCTGACCTTTAACCAGCTCCAACCTCTCGGGAGCTGGTCCCCTTTTTCCCTTCCCCCTCCCTTCACTCCTCACATTAAAAATCGGCCTTGTGCCTAATTTGCTCGGTGGGGGAGCAAATAAATACCATCTGTTCCGGCAGATACTGCAAGCTATGACTAGCTATGACTAGCAAAGACCAGATGTGGGGGCAACCCCACATGCATGACCTTCAACCAGCTCCCATTTCCCACCTCTCGGGAGCTGGTCCCCTTTTTCCCTGCCCCCTCCCTTCACTCCTCACATTAAAAATTAGCCTTGTGCCTAATTTGCTCGGTGGGGGAGCAAATAAATACCATCTGTTCCGGCAGATACTGCAAGCAAAGACCATATGTGGGGGCGACCCCACATATAAGACCTTGGTCAATGTAGGGGCAACCCTTCATACCAATTGGCACTATCCAGCTCCCCTACTCTCCGGGGAGTTGGTCCCCATTTCCCCTTCACTCCTCACATTAAAAATCGGCCTTGTGCCTAATTTGCTCGGTGGGGGAGCAAATAAATACTATCTGTTTCGGCAGATACTGCTAGCAAAGACCATATGTGGGGGAAACCCCCACATATAAGACCTTGGTCAATATAGGGCAACCCTTCATACCAATTGTCACTATCCTACTCCCCGGGGAGTTGGTCCCCATTTCCCCTTCACTCCTCACTTTAAAAATCGGCCTTGTGCCTAATTTGCTCAGTGGGGGAGCAAATAAATACCTCAAAGTGTAATATCTGTTCCGGCAGATACTGCAAGCATAGACCATATGTGGGGAAACCCCACATATAAGACCTTGGTCAATGTAGGGGCAATCCTTCATACCAATTTTCACTATCCAGCTCCCCTACTCCCCGGGGAGTTGGTCCCCATTTCTCCTTCACTCCTCACATTAAAAATCGGCCTTGTGCCTAATTTTCTCGGTGGAGGAGCAAATAAATACCTTCATACCAATTGTCACTATCCAGCTCCCCTACTCCCCGGGGAGTTGGTCCCCATTTCCCCTTCATTCCTCACTTCCAAAATTGGCCTTGTGCCTAATTTGCTCAGTGGGGGAGCAAATAAATACCTTAAAGTGTAGTATCTGTTCCGACAGATGCTGTATTTCAATTTCTTGTTCTCTATCAGTGGAGGAGAAATCCTTCACGACTGAGACAATTTTTATTTTTGTTCCTTTTCTCCACATTAAAAAACGACCCTGGTGTCTAACTCTGTCCCGTGGGGAGGCATTGTAAATAGGATAAGTATAAATCGATACATTGATGCGGGAATATTACAGCCTCCAAAATTTGTATAAATGGTTGTATTTTTAAGCTATGAAATGCCTCTAGCCGCTACATAAACGTTGATCAAGCAACTTTAAACGTGATTTCTCAAATAAAGTGTTTGACAAAAAACGATTCTATTTTACCAATAAAACCCATTTTATTATTCGATTGTTTTTCTATTTTCATTTTATAAAAGGAAAGATCGGAGAAAGGCAAATTAAATTTTGCTTCTTTCTGTGTCGCCGGGCGGATGTATTAAATGTTAGTCTAACTTTAAAACTACAGAATACAAAATCGTTTATGCGAATAAAAGAAAGGAATAACAAAAACAAAAAATAATAAAACTGTTCCCATTTTTCTTTATGACGTTTTTTTTTGGGGGGGGGGCTCGTTTCCAGAACGCACCATTATTTTGCTTCTTTTTTTTTTTTTTTTGTAATTCTTTTTCTGTTTGCATCCGATTAAGAAGAAAAAATCACTAATGTTTCTTGTGTGGTTTTTTACCATAGAGCTAATTCTATCGCTATTTTCTATGGCTTATTTGCATTGATCTGGGTGTTTTTTATCATCATTCATGTTCTTTGTTCTTTTCGCTTTTTTCTTACAGACAATGTTGGAAATAACGGAGCAGCTCAGAAAAAAAAGGGGACAACTGAATTAAATCGGAAGTTGATAAACTTCATGGCGACTTTTTATAGTCTATAATCACCAAGTTTTCTTATTTTTCACAAAATAGGCATTCTCTTCCAGAGGTTATTTTTAATTTCATTTGTTCACGCTTGTCTATATATATTAAAGCGAAAATGTGTGTATGTATGTTCGCTTTTTGTGGATGTCCAAGAAAGGCTTTTTTTCAGAGAACCTATCGGTCGGCTCACAACTTCTTAAAACTTTTTATATCGCGTCTAAATGATAATATCCACGACTTAACAACGGTGGTTGCCTCTCTATTTAATTTGCCCGATTTTGAAACGTTAAATATTCAACAATTTTCGACCGCCGCATATGCATCAAGCTTTTTCGTATAAAAAAAAAAGAAGTGAACAGACTCGTGGCAAATAAAACACTGTCCCGCGCTCAAAGTTCACGTCAGTAACTCGTCAAAAACGGGCACCTGCCGTTAAACGTCGCACTCAAGGCTTCGTTTTTTTTTGTTTTTTTTTAACAACTAACGATTTTTCTTTTCATTTACCCAAACACACACACACACACACACACACCTACAAACACCCGGGCAATGCCGAGTACCCCCGTTAGTTCATATATAAAGGGCAATTGTCTCTGTATATGTGTGTATGTTTGTATGTCCGGCTAAAAGTCAAAAACGTCTAAGACAATCATCCACAGAGTTAATATATTTTTGATCAGTCTCGTCCTCGATAAATAATATCTAAAATTTAGAAAAAAATATTTATCCTCTGGAGGTTAAACAGGCCAGTACGTTACAATTTTTAGAATGCCAACATGTGTTAAAAGGCCTATGTGGAAACCCTGGACAAGAATATGACAGTGTCATTCTTTTGGTGTAGTCTGGTTTTCCTATATCATTGTAGTAATATATGATCATTGTTGTAATGATATGAGAAAAGAAACTCGTAGTTATTTTGACGTATAGCGGTCCTTAATCGAACGAAACAGGGGGAAAAAAGAGAAATTTTGTTAGAAGAGGCTGGTTCTCAATGTTATTATGTACTAAATAGGAAAAAATGTCGACTCATTCCCAGGGGAATCCATTATATGAAGGAAAGCTTGTATGTGTATGTGTATATGTGTATGTGTATGCATGTCAAGTTATGGAGAAATGGGTTGAGCGGAAAACAAGGTGAGGCTTTGGGAAAAGAAAGGGAAACCAGGAAATATATATATATATATATATATATATATATATATATATATATATATATATATATATATATATATATAAGCGGATACAGAGATAAACGTTTTTATAAAAATAGGTTAAACATTTTACCCGGGCAACGCCGAGTGATCCTTATCCATCCATCCATAGCCCTTGAAAGGGGCATAGGTCATCTACAACTTTTGTAGATGTTTTTAAAACAAGGAGTTCTTTTTACAGAGCGAGGATGCTGGCCCCAGGCCGAACCTTCCCCGAAGGTACATATAGCGTCTAGCCTTCCCAAATAGTCACCCATCTGGTACTGGCAAGACTCAACGTTGCTTAACTTCGATGATCTGGCGAGAACCGGTGTGTCAATGTGATTGTGCCGTACTGAGTGATCCTTATAGTCTAAATATAAGATATCGAAAGAAACACAAAGACAAGGAGTATCAAACCTTAACTTAAACTTTAAAACGATTCAGGATTGTTGCAGAAGAGTCCCGTGAAAAAAAATTCAAAAACAGATCAAATGGATAATGATATTAATCTGAAGGGATGAATTTATTGAAAGCATTTATGTTCTGAAATTATTTAATTAACTTCGTTATCATTCAAACACGGTAGTGTTTGAATATATGATTAAGTTTCAGTATTAGCCGTTTAGAACTGCTTTGAAACTTCACCTCTCACTAATTTTTCGACCAAATCTCAAACAATTATTACAGTTTATAGATCACCTTCTCAGTTATATCGTGAAAAAAAAATCAATTTTCGTTCAGTAAAACAAAAGTTATGATCAATTTACTGGTCTCCAACATCGTTAACAAAAAAAAAAAAAAACGTAAAGAGCTGAGCGACGTTTTTTATGACCGGTTTCCATTGCAACTACGCTTCAGTGACTACTGTTGCTATCATTTCACCGCTCTCGCGAAAAGAGAAGTACCAAGTGAAACAGACAGAGTGAATGAATGAATAAATGAAAGGGAGATAATTGGGAGGATTTTATTGAAAGCAGACGAGTGTCGTACATTGTTATTACATATGTGGATGTCATGTTTATGGAGGCAAAAGAAACAAGACTGAAATCAAACAAAGAACAAATGAATTTACTGAAAGACTAGAAAAATCATGGATTACAATAGAAAAATGCGAGCATGAAAAGTAATATGGGTAAGCTAAAACATGGAAAAGTAAAGGACAAGATAATCTGGTAAAAAATATAATAAATTTATAAGTTGCTCGGAAATCCACACAGGTGGTTTATTTATAGTGGTGAAAGCTTGTGTAGAACCTACCACACTTTATGGTAATACTTATAACACAGGAAAAGCGTATACAACAGACAACAGGTTTTTACATCAAGTGCCTGTTTTAACAAAGACTGGGTGTGCATCCCTCGGAGCGAATTAATGCGTGCCCAGATACCAACCTGGAAATGTCTACGACTCGGTGCGGTACATACAGCGCTAGTCTTCCCAAATAGTCACCTATATGGAAGCCAGGTTATATATATATATATATATATATATATATATATATATATATATATAGAGAGAGAGAGAGAGAGAGAGAGAGAGAGAGAGAGAGAGAGGGGGGAGAGATGGGGGAGAAGGAGTTAGAAAGTGTTGGATGCGTTGAAAAAATATGAATCAAGTTCTTGATCGTACGAAAAAATATCTTTGTACCAAAAAGCAAGTGTTGTTATATAAGGGATTCATTCAAAAACTATAGATTACAGATTACAGAGACATACCATGGTTTCATTAAAACTGCCAGGTCTTTACTGTTTTGAAAAGACCCTTAAAGGGCATTTAAAATCATAAACACCTCACGAAATTAATATTTCAAAAAAGGAAATTGAACGAACGAGTGCAGTTCCAGGAGAAATGTTAAGGATTTAAATTCCGGGACGACAAAATTAACGTCATATGTTGAATAGTTTTTCTTTTCTTTTCTTTTTTTTATAAAGGAATAACCACTTATCAAGGCTCAAAGGCCACTCGAGGATAAGTGGTACAGAGTTTGTTGGTTGGTTGGTTGGATGGTTGTTTTTGTTTTACGGTATATCAACCCTTTTCAGGTTATTTAATGCCGAATCCAAAGATTTTGAAGAAAAATTTTTATAATAGAATATATTTGTTGTTTTCACGTCGGTTTCTATTTTACGCATATTTTGGACCCTAACAGGTACTACCACTCCGGGTCAGAGTGGACCTGGGAGCAATGGTAATTAAAGGGTGGTTACACACTTTCCAAAGCCCACAAGCTGGGGCCTCACCACTGGATATAGTTTAAGGTCATATCCAGGACCCCCATTGAGGGATTTTTACCCTCTGCAGGGGGGCAGACAGTGTATTCTAATGCCCCACCGACAGGGCCAGGTAAAGAGTTTACATTGGTCAAAAGGAGAATATCATAGTAATCGTTAGAAGTGTAAATTTGGTAAATTGGATTACTTAAGGGGAATGGCCCATCAAGAACTTGTTTACATTGGACTTGAAGACGGCCATATTGTAGTCAGCTGGAAAGCAGGCAAACGGAAGAGAGTTCCACAGGCGTGTACTTCTAAGAAAGAAACTTTGTTTATGGAATCTACGTTTAGGTTTAGGAACAGGTAAAGAGGGGGGGAATTATTGAGAGTGTTTTCAGATAGACGAGTGTTTCTTGTGTGCGAATGTTTGGCGAGGGGGGGGCATAGATTGGAGCTCAGACGAGCACTTACCATGAAAATAACGATAAAACAGAGATAGGCTCGCAACGTCTCTTCTGCAAGAAAGAGGTTGCAAGAAAGAGAAAAGGGCATCCCCTACTAAGCTGCGAAGTCTATTCTGAACTCTGTCAAGGCAGGATAAGTTCTTTCTAGCAGCTCCTGCCAAGATGTGACAGCAATACTCCATCCTTGGACGTACCTGGCTCTTATATAGGTAGAGAATTGCATCAGCAATGAGATTAAATTTGGCATTTTTTTAAAGTGTTATAACTAGTTTCATATTATTACTATTAACTTGCAGGACTCTTGGAGATTCTACGGAATGAGAAATATTGTTAATCAACAAATATGTTTTGGCAAAGCTGCTATTTTTCTGGATATTGCAACAAAATTGTATTTGGGACAGAAACCACAATAATATGAATCAAATACTAATTTATTAACATTTCCATGAAAATAGTGTTCATTGTATTTTAAATAAAGAACTCATCTAAATAAAATGAATAGTTAAGTATTAATAAATACTCAAAAAGTAATATTATGCTACATAGTTCAATACACATAATAAAATCACATTGTAAAAGAACATCTTTAATTTAATCTTTCAGTTCAACACCTCTTGTTTGACAATGTTCTTTTTCCCTGTTTAGTTCGAATTTTTTTTTTGTTTTGTTTTCTTTTTTTACGTAACGTTTCACTGACTTTAAAGAAGAACAGCTGCACGTCGAAATTATTTCGAGTTACTTTCTCACAGCATTACAACTAAGGTTGGCAAGAAAGTCCATGCGGGTTTTAACTTTTAAATTCAGATGAACTTATTTCGGTTAAAACAAAAATTTATTATTCGAAATGAACACCGTCTGGTCATCTCTGTATATTGTCTCGTTCTCAGTACAAATGCCTGGTTTTAACCGATCTCCATATCCGTTTCTTCAAAAGTGACCATTCCAGGCAACAACATTTACCTATACTATGGTGATCAAATTATACCTATATTAAAATTAATAAAAAATAGCTATATATATATATATATATATATATATATATATATATATATATATATATATAATTGCCCGGTCATACAATACGCTTAAACACGATATTTTAAGTTATTCAGATTGCGTATGCATTATTTTAAAATCTATTCTCTATTTAATATTATTTATTTCGAGGAATAATTTTCCCGCTGGACTAATTCGCAAATTAAATATGCATATATATATATATATATATATATATATATATATATATATATATATATATATATCACAGACATTTACCGCAAACCTACAGACACCCAACAATACCTACACTTTAAAAGTCACCACCCTAAAAGCTGCATAAAATCAATTCCCTACACCCTAGCACGTAGAATCTGCACCATAATCACGGACAATAACCTTCGGAAAATCCGACTCAAGGAACTACGAATAAATTTTAGAAAAAGAAAATACCCATCACAACTTATAGACAAAGGGATCCAACTTGCGACAAATATACCAGTAGAAGACTTGAGAACCCCTAAAGAACGAAACAAAGAACAAATCCTAACATACGTCTCCACACACAACACAAACAACCCAGAGCTTTTCACAGAGATAACAAAAAACCTCGTCCTACTTAACCAAAACAGCAAACTAAACAACTTCCTTAAAACAACAAAAATAATAAAAAGCAAACGCCAACCCAAAAACCTAAAACGCATTCTTACCTCATCCAAACTCAATAAAGACGCAACAAAAGGAGTCACAAAATGCAACAAACAACGATGTGGAGTCTGCAACATAATATTAGAGGGAAATACATACACATTTACGAACCCCATACAAACATTCAAAATTAAAAAAAAAAAACTAGATTGCACCTCAAAAAACGTGATCTATGTAATAAAATGTCCAGCATGCGATAAATCCTACATAGGCGCTACAAAAAAAACTTAGTAATAGAGTAGCCCTACACCGATCCAACATCAAAATCGCGGAAAATAGACACCTGCATGTATCACAACATATACACACATGCAGTGGAGGCAGATTCGAGATAATGCCCATCTTCCAAACTGACAACTACTTCTACTTGCTAACACAAGAAAAAAACTTCATAGCAAAGTTTAACCCCGCCTTAAAATCTCTCCTTAATTATACACATAAATAGGCAAAACACGAAATACACTTACACGCATGCATACTGGGGTAGATGTGCACCCTCACACACGAAACAAAAAAAGCACAATAAAGCACACGCACACTCTCACGGGTGCGCGCGTCCATACCCAGTATAGTACCATTTCTCTAAACTAAACAAACAATTAGAAATTGTACGTATGTATGTGTGTGTACGCGCGTGTGTGCATGTATATATATGTGTGTGTGTGTGAGTGCGTACATATGATTGTGTGTGTGTGAGTGTGTACATATGATTGTGTATGCGTGTGTGTATATATATATATCATCTGTTATCTATGCTACATCTTGTTTGTGTGTATACGTGCACTTATGTTTGGGTGACCGAATCCATGTATGCATATGTGCTTGGATTAGAAAAGAAATGAAACTTCAACCAATATATACATAAGGTGGGATATATGAATATGTATGTGTATGTGTGATTGTGAGTGCATGTGCCCATATGTATATATATATGGGTGGATGAATGTATACGCATCCGTATGTGTGTGTGTATATATATTACATATGTATGCACATGTATGAGTGGGTAAATGTGTTCGTGTGGATATGGATATATACGTATGTGTGAGCCCCTGCATATGTCTGTGTGTGTGCATGTGTGTGTATGTGTATGTGCCTACATAGTATGTGGATGTTTGTGAGTGTATATGCACATACATGTATATGTGTATATATATGTGTGTATTTGCGTGTATATGTGTGTATATGTGTGTATATATATCTTCTCCTACCTATTCTCCATCTTACTTGTGTGTGTGTGTGCGTGCGTGTACTTATGTCTGAATGATTAAGCGCATATATACATGCGTGTTTTGCTCGGGGGAAAAAGTACATATATATATATATATATATATATATATATATATATATATATATATATATATATATAAAATAAAAAAATAAAAAATAAAAATAATTGACGTGTTAGTGGTGGATGTGTGTGAGTACGTGTGTGAGTGTGTAGGTGGGTATGTATATATATGTATGCTCCTACATATATTTCTATATATGTGCGTGTGTGTATGTGTGTGTGCCTGCGTGCGTGTGCGTATGCATGTGTACATGTACATGAATGTATATGTATGCGTGTGTGATTGTGTGTGAGTGTGTGCTATACATGGGGAAAGAAAGTCTTTAAAAAGAACCCTAAAAAAGCATAAAAACCTTCACCGAATGGACCAAAAACCCTTCTTTGAATATAACTTTGACCGGACACTTTGAACACTTACAGTTGGAGTCAGAATGTCTGAGGCCACACATCACTCTGAAAGACACATTTAGTATCAGAGGAGGTAAAAATAACTCTACAGACTCCCATTTTAAAGAAAAACTTTTTACGAAAACATCTGAAAAGAGCACACCCTAAGCTCGAAACGTGTTATAAAAATTTTTAAAATAAAAATAGGATGAAAACCTTTAAAAAAAAAAAAGCCACAATTGTTGATGGCTACACTCTTTTAAATATACATTTTTTTCTCTCGTTGGAACTACACAACCATCACTTTTAATATATATATATATATATATATATATATATATATATATATATATATATATATATATATATATATATAATGCCGTTCATCAAATTCGGTCTCTGTTTGTTTACAATATCACGTCAGCTGATATGATTTTGGGCTTGACGATCTTAGAAATAGCCTTTTTTCTCTTATAGATAAAAAGAAGAATTTTTACAGGGGAGTATTTTACGTTAGACCGGCCAATGTTACACCAGTGTGACGTCAAATATTCCCCTATGAAATTCTTTTTATCTATAAGAGAAAAAAGACCATTACTAAGATAAGATTTTTTTTTTTTGATTTTGATAATACTCTGATGAATTTCTGTACAAAACATATCTAAGAACACTGCCAGACATATGAATTACCTTTACGTGAAATTTGAAATAGTTCAGCCGTTTCGGAACCTATAAGGAAGAAACTCACACGAATTGCCTTTTTTTTAAATATATATATATATATATATATATATATATATGCATATATATATGTATATATATATGCACATATATATATGCATATATATGTATATATATGCATATATATATATATATATATATATATATATATATATATATATATATATATATACTAGCAAAAGTACCCGTCGTTGACTGGGTTCAAAAACAGCCTACAGAAAATGGATTCTGATTTATAAAAGTGTGATGGGTTATGAAAAGGAAGGATTGTAAAATTTGGTTGAATTTGGAGGTATCAAAACCAAAGCAAAATATGATGAAAGTAAAAATAAAATAGATAAACCCCATAATTTATTATACCATACCTGTTCACAGTGAAACACTTATCACAATATTCTGTGGATCTATATTAAAAAACCTTGTTAAACTTTGTGACATATTTTCATTCTATGGAGGCCAGGCGCGAACGCAGACACAACAATTTTATTATACCATCCCTATTTAAGTTAAAACATATCAAAGTATTATTATGTACATCTATATCAAAAACTCTTGTAGACGTTTTTATTTTTAATTTTTTAATTTTTTAAATTCCATACTTTGTGGACCAGGCGCGAGCGCAGACCCCACAATTTTTATGAACCACCGTTCTGCCAGATCAAATACCAATTCCTGTGTCTCGATACATCTTTTATCATTATATGTAATCAGTTTTTTAATATAGTCAACTATATAGCAGCCTATTCGTGACCACCAGACACACACACACACACACACACATTCAGATTTATATATATATATATATATATATATATATATATATATATATATATATATATATAATTTGAGATTGCTATTTTTCAAAGGTAAGGTAACAAGTGAAATATAACGAGGTTAATACAAGAGTGCTCAAGATGAAAGTAGATCAGTTACACTTTCAATTTTTCTTTACATAAGCAGTAATTTGTTGCTACACAATCATGAGCATGTTTCGGTCTTTTAGTATTTAGTTACTAGAAACCTCATCAGTAAACAACGCTTATATTTTAAAGGGGAATTCTTTATATATATATATATATATATATATATATATATATATATATATATATGTATATATATATATATGTGTATAACTACTTCATTTATTCACATAAATTTAATATACGAAAGTATAGATTTATGCGTAAACTTTAAGTATTTACTTCAAAAGTGCTCAATACGTAGGTAGAGCTAGTTAGTAATTTATAAAATATATATGGCGATTAAGCTCCACTGAATATTCTGCGTTTCATCCAACTATAGGATTCGTCAGGCTTATGCGCGAATTTTGTGGTTGCTTCTTGTTTTTATATATGTTGAGGATTTCTAGTTGGCCAATCAGCTTTCTAGTATCAACCGCGCCCTTTCCTATCAGCCAATGGGCATGCATTTATCAAACAAAGGATCTGTTTTAGAACTAGGTTAGTGGTTTTAGGTAGACGTTCTCTTATTTTTATATTGAGGAAAAAAAAAAAAAAAGTTGATACTAGAAAGCTGATTGGCCAACTAGAAATCCTCAACATATATAAAAACAAGAAGCAACCACAGAATTCGCGCATAAGCCTGACGAATCCTATAGTTGGATAAAACGCAGAATATTCAGTGTAGCTTAATCGCCATATATATTTTATTAATTACTAACTATATATATATATATATATATATATATATATATATATATATATATATATATATATATATTCAAGCAAATATTATTAAATACAACGGAGACTTTTTTTCTTATAATTCTTTTTTTTAATTTTTCAATTTTTCGTATTGTCTTTTTTGTTTCAAAATCAAAAATATTAATAAAGGATCCATACATGTTGCTGTTACGAGCGCTTTCGATTCGTCCATGAATCATCATCAGGTGTTAAAAATACAGGATTGCGAAAATGAGGATTGAAAATGAAAACTAAAATATATATAGTCAGTGATGAGTTAAAATAAAAGTCGATTAAGAATAAAGTCAATTAAAAATTCGAATGTTAAAACCAGTAAGTTCGTAGACACCATGTACGAAGTCCGTCCAACACGGACTACGCAAGACATTTCAGAACGTTACTACTTTTTTGAAATGCAATGTCATTTATATTAGGTTGAAGAGTTCTAATGTACGACGCTTCAAGAATCTTTAATTTTTTTACATTATTTTCCCGTTGTATAATTTTTGTGTTGTCAACGAGGACCTTTCTAACATTGGAGGGGGGGACAGCTATGTTCTTTTTTTAAATGTTTGTAAAATAAAAACATACAGGACTCTTAAAACATATATATGTATATATATATATATATATATATATATATATATATATATATATATATATATATATATATATATATATATATATATATATGTATGTTGTGGTACAACAAAACAGTACTGCATATGGATGACTGCATGTATATATATATATATATATATATATATATATATATATACGTATATATATATATATATGTATATATATACGCGCGCGCGCGCGCGCGCGTGTGTGTGTGTGTGTGTGTGTGTGTGTGTGTGTGTGGTCATCCACATACAGTACTGTTTCGTGGGCTCCTTACCGTGGGATCCCGATTTCGAATCTCGCTAGATTCAGCTTCTCTGATGAGTCGTAGACGACGAAACACGTCTCAGTGGATAATTATATTATATTCTAAAAACAATATATATATATATATATATATATATATATATATATATATATTTATTTATTTATTTATTAATTGTTTTTAGAATATAATATAATTCTAAAAACAATATATATATATATATATATATATATATATATATATATATATATATATATTCAGATATGCGTAATATTGTAAATAGTTTCGATCCATTTTTGAGTGATCGTATTTTTAACTTTCAAAGGCGGCGGATAAATTTGTTTTCGTCTCTATCGATTGCAAATAAACTTCACCGTTCGTTTGATTAATGCCGAATTTAGATTACGACCCCCCCCCTCCACTATCATCCGACTAGCCTCTATGCAGACATTCGGCCGTCTCTTTTCCCCTTCCTATGTTTTCTCTCTTTACTTGGTATCTCTTTTCAAATCTCTCTGCATCTCCTTATTTCTCCTTTTTTTTTTTGTCATCCCTCGCTCTTCTGTCTCCTTTTTTTTTTTTTTTTCTTCTTCTGTTTATTCCTCTTTCATCGTTTCGGTTGGTATTATTCTCTGCCTAAAACTTCCGTTCCTCTCTAGGTTTGTCCCTTTCTCTCTCCAACTATCTTTCTCTGTATTACACTCTACTCTTTCTCCCTCTCTCAATTTTCTTTCTATTTCATTATCTATCTTTCTTTCTTCCCCTTTTGTTTTCTCTCTCTTTCTCTCTTTCTCTCTTTCTCCTTGTCTCTCTCTCCCTCTCTCTCTCTCTCTCTTTCTCTCTGTATCGATCTTTCATCTCTCCTACATTAGGTGCCTGCAAACTTTCTCCACTTCTCTTTCTCTTTCCATCTCTCTCTCTCGCTCTCTCTCTCTCTCTGTTTCTTCCTTTCTCCGTTTGCATCACTCTCTTTCTCCCCTCATTGTAACTATTTATCTCTCGTAACTCTCGCTTTCTATCCATTTGTCCCTCATTCTTTTCTCCCCCTCTCTTTCTCTTTCTTGATCCTTGTTTCTCCCTCCCCCTCTTTCTTTCCCTTTATCTGTCTCTTTCGATTGTTGCTTCTCTTTTCTGTTTCTCCCGTTCCTTAAAATTTTCCCTTTTTTATATATCTGTTTCGTTGCCGCTCCCTCACCTCATTCTCTCTCTCTCTCTCTCTCTCTCTCTCTCTCTGTCTCTCTCTCTATCTCTATCTCTCACACACACACACACATACACACACACACATTTTCTTTTTCTCTTTAACTCTACTTCTTCCCTCCCTTTCTTTCGTCCCCCCCTTTCTTATCTCTATCCCCTTTGCCCGGTTCTCTCTCCATCGTTTTTTTTTTCTCATTCTCTTTCCTAACTCTTTCCCTATGTCTTTATGCCCGTGTCGCTGTTTCTCACCCTCTCTCTCTCTCTATCACTCTCTATCCCCACTCTTAACTCTATGCCCGTCCCCTCTCTCTCCTTTTCTATCCCTCATTCCGTCACTCTCTCTCTCTTCTCTTCTCTTCCTCCTCTCTCCCTCTTTCTTGTTGTACATCGTTCTTTCTTTCATCTCTTTCTCCAGCTTCTTTCACATCGTCTCTTCTCCCCTCTATATGTCTCGTTGTCTCTCTCTCCATCCCTCTCCCTCTCTATGTATCAGTCTTCCTCACCCTCTTCTTAACTTTATTTCTTACTCTCCAATCTCATTTTTTATTCCTCTATCTCTCCCCCTCTCTCTCTCTCTCTCTCTCTCTCTCTCACTCTCTATCTCTCTCTCATCCTTCTCCTTCTCCCCTCTCTCTCTCTCTCTCTCTTACACACACACACACACACACACTGTACGTGTTTGTCAATACAGAATTGTCCAAACATTGTTGTCCATTGATTTGGATCGTGAAGATAATGATTAAACAAAAGGCCTGATTATCTCCCTTTTTTTCTATTTTATTTTACTTCAAAAAAGTCAAACAGATCGGTTTGCTGATGTATTAGCTTAGTGCCTTGATACAATAACCCGAGGAATAGTCGATAGTTCTTCTTACTCATGACAAGGCTCACCACCTCACACTGCATCCTCCCTTGTCCCATATATCTAACACGCTTCCGTTTCTACCAATAAAACAACTTATAGACGGATTCAACCGGTAACGTCCACAAATGAAATAAATTTAGAAAATATTTTATTTTATTTTATCAGATCTATCTTTTATTTTTTTTATCCGTATTTTTTTTTAAAGAAAGTTGGCACCACTTACTTTTTAGTTTATTAAATCTGACTAAAAATTTATTTTACACATTTTTTTTTTAACTTTTTCTATTTTTTTTTTCAATTCTTGACCAAACAAATTAAAATACACGTCTGAGCCGAAAATTTAAATTAAAACTTCAAAAATCAAATAAATATTTTTTTTTAATTTAGCAAACAACAAAAAAATAAATTAAAGTAAATTTGAAGCCAGTAATGTGCACGATTAATAGTAAAATTAAAAAAAAAAAAAAAAAAAGAAGTTAGACATTTTCAAATAAAAACAAGAATTTAAATTCTAATTTAAAAGTTACATTAGATCTTAGTGCAAGAATTGTTGACAAACTTGTCGGGGACTGGTACACGATGAGGCTGGTACACGTCATTGACGCATGGAGAGAAAGGGAGACGGAGAGAGATGGGGAAGAGAGATCAAGAAAGATATGGAACAGAGATGAAGATGGAGATGGAGAGAGAGAGAGAGAGAGAGAGAGAGAGAGAGAGATTTTCGATTGCTTTTCTTCTCTTTCATAATACTGTATGATTAGATGTCGGTCGAGTGTGAATTTGTATTCAAGGATATTCACACGACTGTGAACACGCCAGCACTTTTTTGTTTAAAAACAAAACAAAAAAATAAGAGCGTTTTTTTTTTTAATCGGACGATTATTAAACTCCTAAAAAGAACATCTTTATAAAATCATAAATTGATTAGACTTGACTAACCACACACACACACACACACACACACACACACACACACGCACACACACACACACACACACACATATATATATATATATATATATATATATATATATATATATATATATAGTGTTATAGACGAGGTCTATATAAGAGCAAGGGGTATTGCAGTTATGAAAAGCTCAGTAAGTGTTCTTCATCTAGATATATATATATATATATATATATATATATATATATATATATATATATATATATATATAGAAAAGCTAAGGGATTAATAATTATGAAATTATCAAGGTTACATAAAGGGGAAATATGACAAAATCCATTTTTTCATGTACGATCGTTTCGGAAACGATATCTTTTTATTTATCCGCTATTTACAAATAAAAATAAAATCACCGAGAAATAATTAAAATACTTCAATATTTTAATTATTTCTCGGTGCTTTTATTTTCATAAAGCTAAATTTTCGGCCAAAACCCGATTAAAATCTTTGCCCATTGTCTAAATACACTTTATGTAAAATTTTAAATATTTAGACCAAAAATTGGCTGAGTAATTTGGTAAAGACCGCAGAGGTCAATTTTTTAAAACTTTGACCCCAATTATGGCCCCTGTGCATGTATTTTTTTTGGCGCAAATCAAATTATAAAGTTTGAGCCATGTTCAAAGAACCTATATCTAAAATTGATCTGGCATAATGATGAGTCATTAAAATTGTGGGGTCTGCGTACGCGCCTGGTCTTCAAAGAAGACCAGGCGCATACGCAGATAAAAATAAAAAATAAATAAAATAAATAAAAATTAAAAAAAAAAAAACATTTACAAGTGCGTTGATATAGATGTACATAATATTACTTTGATAAGTATGTTTTAACTTAAATAGGGATGGTATAATGAAATTGTGGGGTCTGCGTTCGCGCCTGGCCTCCATATAATGGAAATAGGCACAAACTTTAATAAAGACTTTTAATATCTATCTGCGTAAGTATACTATGATAATTATGTTTCAGTTTGAAGAAATATGGTATAATAAAATTAGGGGGTGTTCGTTCGCACCTGACCTCCATAGAATGGAAATATGTCACAAAGTTTAACAAGGCTTTTTAATATAGATCCACAGAATATTGTGATAAGTGTTTCAGTGTGAACAGGTATGGTATAATAAATTATGGGGGTTATCTATTTTATTTTTACTTTCATCATATTTTGCTTTGGTTTTGATACCTCCAAATTCGAAGCTATCTCTTTACAACCCTTCCTTTTCATAAGCTATCATACTTTCATAAATCAGAGTCCATTTTTTGTAGGCTGTTTTTGAACCCAGTCAACGACAGGTACATTTGCTAGTATATATATATATATATATATATATATATATATATATATATATATATATATATATATATATACTAGTAGTTCCGCTCGGCTTTGCTCGGGCCCTATATACTGTTCATAACTTTATGTGCATATGTATTAATTATATATTAAAAAGTGTGAATATTTACGGTAATGCCTTTCTATGTAACTAACATTTCAGCCTGGCGTTGCCCGGGTGCTTGGAGGTGTGTGTTGAGAAAAAGAAGTGGTAGTAAGAAGGCAGGCTCGAACCCGTACCGCCAAACCGGAAGTGACGTAGGTTTAAATTAAGGCTAGACAATCGAAAAGAGGAGATGACTTTCGAAACTTTTGGCGAAAAAAGCGACCCCTTCCTGTTGAAAAGTGGCCAGTTAAGGGTGAAGAAATTAATGTTTTTAGCCAATTTTTCGGTATTTGTCGTCTGAAGAGTCAAGCTTCAAAACGATATCAGTCTTGTAAAAATCCGTCCCTCTCTCGAAAGTCTTAGGAAGACATGCAAACATACATACATACATACATACATACATACATACATACAGTTATATATTGGTAACTCAAATTATCGACCCAAACCGATTAAAAAGCTTTCCCTATCTCTGAATACCCTTTATGTAAAATTTCAAATGTTTAGACCAGAAATTGTCTGAGTAATTTTGTAAAGACTGCAGAGGTCAAATTTCTTATAATTTTTACCCCTATTATTACTCCTGAACATTTATTGTTTTGGGCTCAAATCAAGTTATTAAGTTAGATCCATGCCCAAGGAACCTATATCTAAAATTTCAAGTGCGTAGACCCAAAATTGGTGGAGGAGTTTGGTAGAGTTCTCAAAGTTCAAATCGTAAAACTTTTACCCCTTTAACAGCTAAATTTCTGGTTGAAAATGGATTACAAAGATATTTCCGAATCTCCGTACCCTGTATATCAAATTTCGAGTCTGTAAACTGAAAATTGACAGAGTTATAGCGTAGGAAAATGTACACACACAGACACACAGACACACACACATAGACACGTTTACTTTTATAGATAGACAGATGGATATATATATAGATAGATAGATAGATATATAGATAGATAGATAGATGAATAGATAGATAGATAGATAGATAGATAGATAGATAGATAGATCAAACAAAAATATATACGTATACATAAACATATATGGAAACAATTTTGTGTTTACTGTAAATTTTTACGCAAATATTATGCAAGTATAAATCAAGTAGAATATTTGCATGAATATAATTACACGTAATAGTTAACTAAAGATGATCATCCCATAACAAAACCGAAAAAAAACTAATAAGGAATTAATTAAAATTAATGTTTAAAAGAATATGCAAATTAGCTAGATATTTGCTAGTTAATGCAATGTCACAACCCATATATAAGAAAAAAAAAAAAAAAAAAAAAAAAAAAAAAAAAAAAAGTATTTTCTTTTTAAATATATAGAAAAGAGGGGTTTTAATATGAATATCAATACACACAAAAGAAAAGCGAATTTATAGGAGTATATATATATATATATATATATATATATGTATATATATATATAATTTGAGGTTGCTATTTTCCAAAGGTAGGTTAACCAGTGAAATATAACAAGGTTCATACGAGAGTGCTAAATACAGAAGTAGAGCAAGTTACATTTTTTTTAATTCCGTTTTCGGAAATAAGGTTTTTTGCTTGATGAGGTCTCTAGTTGGTAAATACTGGTAGACCGAAACATGCTCATGACTGTGTAGCAACAAACTATTGCTTATGTAAAGACAAATGCAAAAATATATATACAGTTATTTTAATTTTTTTGTGTTTGTTTAATATGACTTGCCTCTCCACGAGCGTAGAGTTAGACACAACGTCGGTATTTAATGTGGGGGGGGGGAATCAGCTCCCCAAAGGGGGTTAGTAACAAAAATAAAAATGTATCAGTCCTGAGGGATTTCTCCTTCATTTACCTAGACCAAAATATTGAAGTACAGCATCAGCCCAGATGGTATTTATTTGCTCCCCCACCGAGCAAATTAGGCACAAGGCCGATTTTTAAAGTGAGGAGTGAAGGGGAAATGGGGATCAACTCCCCGGGGAGTAGGGGAGTTGGATAGTGACAATTGGTATGAAGGGTTGCCCCTACATTGACCAAGGTCTTATATGTGGGGTCGCCCCCACATCTGGTCTTTGCTTGCAGTATCTGCCGGAACAGATGGTATTTATTTGCTCCCCCACTGAGCAAATTAGGCACAAGGCCGATTTTTAAAGTGAGGAGTGAAGGGGAAATGGGGATCAACTCCCCGGGGAGTAGGGGAGTTGGATAGTGACAATTGGTATGAAGGGTTGCCCCTACATTGACCAAGGTCTTATATGTGGGGTCGCCCCCACATCTGGTCTTTGCTTGCAGTATCTGCCGGAACAGATGGTATTTATTTGCTCCCCCACTGAGCAAATTAGGCACAAGGCCATTTTTAATGTGAGGTAAAAACCAGCTCCCCTAAAAGGGGTCACTCTGGTTACCAAAAATAATAATTGTCCCAGTATAGAGGGCTTCCCCTCCATTGACTGGTACAAATTATCTTAAGTGTAGCATCTGCCGGAACAGATACTACACTTCCGAAGGCCAAGTGTACAGCATCAGCCCAGATCCCGAAAATGGAAAATAACACGCTGTATTCATAGGCGTGCACGTAAAGAAAGTATTTATGGGCAGATGACACGCTTTTCGTTTAGCGTGAAACTATTTCATAACATTTTACGAAACTAGTTACATGTAAAAGCTAGTTCGCATCAAAACTTATCTGAGATATGTGTTTACGAGACCTCTCTTTAATAGTCCTCAGGCGTCTTTATTTGAAAAGCTGTTTTTAAAATATCAGGAGAATTTATTTAAGAAACCCGTCTTTAAAAATGTGTAAGGGATATTTATTTAAGATACCTGTCTTTATAACAATTACCAGACGTGCTGTCTGTAAAAATATAGTACGGGACATATATTAAGGAGCGCTGTCTTTTAAACAATTATCAGTGGTTTATATTTCTTATTTAAAAAAAAAATGACAGTTTATGAAGTTTCAAATCGAAATCAAAGATGAAGAAATAATTGTATCGGTTGGTACCCAACGGATAACATGTATGTCTGTTACCACAATTGTTGTTACTAACATGTTTTCGTAAAGCTGATTTTTTTTTTTTTTTTTTTGGATAAAGTAAAAATAGTTTTATGACAGAAAAAAAAAAAAAACGATAAAACACATCAAATATGAGTTTATTAACATTTCTATGAAAATATTGTCCATTGTGTTTTAAATGTAGAACTGACCCAAATGAGATAAATTAATAATCACTAATAAATACTCAGAAAGTAATATTGTGCTACATAGTTCAATACAAATAATAAAATCACATTGTAAGAGCCGCTCTTAAATTTACGCGATCAGTTCAACACCTCCTGGCTGACAATTTTCTCCTTTTTTTTTATCTCTGTGTCTTTCGAATGTTCCCTTTTTTACAAAACGTTTCGCTCTGCAGGTCAACATTACTACGAGTCCATTTCTTACACCATTACAACAATGACCATATATCATTATAATGATATTCTAAAACGAGACAACATCAAAGGGAGGTCACTCTCATATTATTGTCCAGGGTTGTCAGATTGGTCTTTTAAAGCGAATTTTCGCGAATATTTTTTTTTTCTTTTCTTTAAGACCGTTTGGCCTTAAACAATTGTATTTGGCCTTTTTCAAAGCGTAACGTACAGACTAACTATGGAAGTAACAAATCAAAATATTATAGAGAGTATTTATTAACTTAATAGTTTTCACACAGGTTATCATCAAAGAATACTTTTTGAGAATAACTTCTGGTGTTCCCTTGAGTCTTAGTGACAACAAGTCTCCCTAGATTTTCAGTACTCTCCACCTCTTTCGATACCATTTGCAAATTAATTTGCGTCATCGCAACAATCGTTTACCATTTCTCGTTGGTAGAAGCCATTCGTCCACACTGGAATTTGAGTGACAATAAGCCTCCCAAAGGTCCCAGTCCACTTCGCACTCATCCAGTGGAGGTCTGGTCCGTGCTTTCTCTCATCAGTCTCTCCATTCTAATTGGTGCGGTGCCAATCTTTCTGACGCTAGTATTTTTGTCTTTCTTTTTTGGGGGGAAAAGGAATAGAAGAAAAATGAATAGGGAGGAGAAACGGAGGAGGGGGAAGACGAGGGAAAAGGAGAAGGGGCGTTAGGCATTTTTCATTTTTGGTGTACCAGTTCTCTTGGTTGTGCCTTTTTGTTTCAGTTGCAGTGTATATATGCCTAGTTAGAATTTGTCACTTATGTTTATTGGTTTCTACACTCAAGGGTTTTCATTAAGATATAGATTATTATTATTTACTTACTAGAAGTAGCCACGCAGTCCACCATCAAAGATGTATCTTTGAGAACAGCTTGTAGCATTCTCTGGATAACTTTTATCAATATCTCTTCATAATGATCACATATATGCGCAATAACATCTCTACGTGTTTCTATTGATTGTTTTTTTGTTTTGTTTTGTTTTTTTTGTTTTTTTGTATTTAGTATTCGTTCCCATAGTTGAGCCTGATTCGTTATTCCAGGTCCATCATAGATAAGTTGCGCAAGCATTTCCCAAACATTTTCCATTAAATTTAGATCTGGGCTTTTTGCAGGCCATTCCGAAGTAGTCATATTCACTTGAGCCATCCATTCTTTCATGAGTTTTGACACATGGATGCTGCAATTGTCTTGCTGTAGAACGAAATTATTCCCCATCTCTCTTCTTATCCTTGGTAGGATTTTTTCGTTTAACAACTGTTTGTAGCTTTCGCTGTTCTAGCGTCCTTTCAGCCACTCCAACCATATATTTCCATTAGCAAAGATCATACGCCAAACCATAACTCCTCCTCCTCCTCCTCTTCCTCCTCCTCCTATCTCTCGATTGTTCAGTACAACAGGCTCACTCCTTCTCGACCAAGTACACCATCCATTGGGCCCATCAAACTTGAAACGCTTCTCATCAGTAAATATAACCTTCTTAAAGGCAACATGCTTCGTTAACCACCTTTTAGCGCCATCCAGTCTTGCTCCTTTGTATTTCTTTGTTAGTGTAATTTTTTTTTCTTAGCCTTTGCCTTCAAACCAATCCTATGCCACGTTCTTTGTACTGTTTGGAAGTTTACATCCAATTCACATTTCTCCTTCAGTTTTCTTACTGTAACTTTTTCTCCAGATGTCAAAAGCTGTGTCACAGTCCTCTTCATTCTCCTTTCAGTCCTCTTGCCAATTGATCATTTCCGTCCTCTCTTCTTTTTCCGCTCGGAGTTTGTCTTCAGCATATATTTGGCCGTTAATTTCGATAGCTTCGAATCCATGGCGATCCTTTTCATGCTGAGGCCATCTTCTCACTTCTTCCGTGTCAAACAAACGACTTCTTTTTGAGTGCATTTTACCTCATTAAACTTAACTGTTTTGCCAGCAGAATTATTATCAATATCATTGCTGTTGTTGTTATCATCATCAACTTCATCATCATCATCATCATCATCATCATCATCATCATCATCATTATTATTATTATTATTATTATTATTATTATTATTATTATTATTATTATGCACAATAGTTCGGAATCAACGGTATAGTTGAAAGAAAGAAAGAATGTATTGATTATCAAAAGATAAAGTTTTATTCCAATGAATTGTAAACATTAATAGTCTGTAAGAACTTATGAAAACTTTCCTTTTCTTCTGTTGTTCAGAAAGAAACAATTAAAAAAAAAAGAAACAGAAATCTACAAGCGAGTATTTGTGTGTTTTTGGAGTGTGTGTGTCTGTCGACAAATGTATGTGTATCGGTGTGCGTATTCACATTCGTTCCCTCAACATTTGCTTTGGTTGTTTGGTGAGCTTTTCTAGTTTTTTAGTCAACAAACTCTAACACGCTAAACAATGTACCGAAACAAATTAGCCATTTTCCCTCGCTATTTTATCTTTTTATCGCTCTTTTATCACTTCTTTTTTTTTTCAGCTCGATTTAAAAAAAAAAACGAAAAAAAAAAAACACTTTCTGCTCATTCGTCCCCGTCGACCGAGGATTAGAAGCGCGGGCCGTCGACGCGTTTTAACAAACTGAACAACAAGTCCTTATTAATTCATCTGAGAAAATTAATAAATTTTGGAAGCTAACGTAAGATCTTTACGCTCTCTCGTTCGCATACGCGACCAAAGAAGCTTTTCTAATCACGTCTCTCGGTTTGTAATTTAAAAGTAAAAAAAAAAAAAAGGAAATATTTGATTTTGTTCTGTTTCAATCCAGGTTGAAATTACGCTCGCGGCTCTTTGCATATTCATCGATCTGTACTTAGCGTTCAGTCCAACAGAGTCGGGACTGTCTTGGCGGTACCAGAGCCTACCTTTGTGGGATGGTTGGTTGGTTGTTTTTGTTTTACGGCATATCAACCCTTTTCAGGTTATTTAATGCCGAATCCGGTGATTTTGAAGAAAAAAAATTTATAATAGAATATATTTGTTTTTTGCAAGTCAGTTTCTATTTAACCCATAGTTGGGACCCTAACAGGTACTACCACTCCGGGTCAGAGTGGACCTGGGAGCAATGGCAATTAAAGGGTGGTTACACACTTTCCAAAGCCCGCAAGCTGGGGCCTCACCATCGGATATAGTTTAAGGTCATATCCAGGACCCTTTGTGGGATGAGATATAATCAAATAGGTACTGTACCATCAATCAAGATCCAACCCCTGCCCCATCGCCGGAATGGTGCATCTCCGAGCCAGTTTTCCAAATACTTTATTGGAATGTGCTCTGACTAATTCGTACTACTTGTGCATCTTCGACTAATTTGGCAAGCAGCAAAATCGCTCCCCTTCAAATTAAGGCTTCCTTAATGACGTAAAATCTTCTACTCTATTATTTTTTGTCCATGAACTGCTAGACTTTGGAATTCCCTCCCTGTTTCCTGCTTCCCTGATTTTACTAACACGCGGATGTTTAAATGTAATGCGATGTGACCAGGCATCTCGCTGCTCAACTCCCCATGTAATATCCATGGAGGCAATGTCCCAAATAGTACACCCTAAGGTCCAAGTGGCAACATGCCTTGTTTGCGTGACTAAGAGTAAAATACGAAAAAACAAAATACAGCTCGATTCTATGAGGTGAACAGTTCTAGGCATTACTTCCTTCATTTAAGGAAGTGTTGCTTTACAGTTGATCGCCTTAGGCGCCCCTAACGGTGAATATTGGCGTGTTGGTTCTTAGCTATTTTTGTCCCCAGATAGAATACGATTTGGTGCTTTGCCTTCGTTGCTGCTACATACGTGTCAGCGGTTTCGATACACAAGCTGAAGTCTCTGTTTCCGCTGGGTACAAACTTATATCTTAAATAATATTCTCATCAATTTTTCTAACATTTTCTATTTTCACACTTTATTTAATTTGTTGGAAGATGATGATAATTCAGTGGTTGACATCTGACTGGGTGTCAAAAGTTCGAATCCAGTTCGTTCCACAAAAATTTCTTTCACTTAGGATGTTGGCAACCTTCACGTGATCCCTTCTCGTAAATACCTTATGTCTTTAAGAGAAAAAATGTTATCGGAGAAAGCAATGCCAATAATCGAATCTTAGGATTCAAACGAGATGATGATTATGATGATGATGATGATTTAATTTGCTTTATCAAGGCCGGAGGACCACTCGAGGACAAAGGAGAAAGATATCGCCGATGATTGATGAGAAAATTGGAAACAATGCGTGTGATGAGCCTGGGTTTGCTTATACAAGAAGGTAGATCAACAACTATATTGTAGAAAAGAGAAAACGGCATCATCTACTAGATTACGAAGTTGGTTTTGAACTCTGTCAAGTCAGAATAGCTGCTCCGAGCAGCTCCTGCGCAGATGGCGTATGCGAGAAAACACATTAGACTGAGGCACAATAGGATTCAGTTCGTTTCAGTGACGAGTCGAAATATGCTGTATATCAGCTTCTGAATTTGTCAACCAAACCATTGAGCCTGTTGACGGCATTGTGACAAGTATTTCCTCTGCAGGAGTCGGTGCCATCATTTGCATGCATAGAAATATCAATGCTGATATTTACAAAAGGCTTCTTCAAGCAGTATGCGGTACCATGATTAGACCACAATCTTTATGGATCTTTTATTTTCAGGCAGGACAATGCGCCTTGCCACAAGACTTTTTTTTTTTTACATTTTCACCACAAACAAGGCACTTTTTCACTTTAATGCAAGAGATTGCTATCAGGGACATATGTTGCAGGGATACTGTGTAGGGAGTTGAGCATCAAGATTTCTGTTCACATTACATTTGACATTCTGTATGCTTATACAGTTGAGGAAGCAGGAATCCGGAAGGGAATTCCAAAGTCTAGCAGTTCTGGGGAAGAAACTATTAGAGTAGAAAGCTTTCTTACATCTTGGGATCTCTACTGTGTAGGGGTGGGACTTTGCTGCTTGTCGGGTTTGACGGGAGTATTTACGTCGAGAGGGTACAAGGGCTTGCAGTTCGTCAGAGCATCTACCATTAAATTACTTGTAAAACAGGCAGAGGGATGCAACATTTCGATAGTGGAACAGAGGTTGAAGCCTTTATGACAGTTCAGGGCCTATCAGGTTGGATACCTTCTTTTGAACCTTCTCCAGGAGTGAGAGACCAGTAGCAGATGCACCAGCCCAAATGTGACAACAATAGTTCATATATGAGCGAATGGTGGCCTTATAGAATGCAGGATACGCTTAGGCGTAACTTTCTAGCACGTTAGAGGGAGCCCACTTTCTTCACAGCAGCCTTGGTAATGCTCTCGATGTATCTTCCAACTCATGTTCCCTGTGAACGTCAAATTTTGAACGAAGTAGTTTCAGGTAATGTATCTTTAGCCATATCTATTAGTGGTTGAGAAGGTCTCTTGTAATTATTGAGGGAAACAAGCTTAGTCCTGACAGCATTGAATGTGACCATCCATTTTTGCCCCGTTTCACTACAGACAAGAGGTCTTCCTCTGGTGTTTCTCAGAATGCTTTGACTTTATTTGAAAAAGAAAAAAGGGATCGCCAGCCCAGAGTCTTTATCTGAATCAGATAGAAACTGTTTTGAAGATAACTGAAGAAACAGCTCCAAAAAGACACCCCAAAAACATGAGCACGTGTATGAGTTATTGAAGTACAAGTGGAAAAAATAATTATTGCAGTCAATAAAATAAATCAGGACGATAGTTAAAAAACAGTGAAAATCAAGGAATGTTTACCAAATATTAAATTTTGTTGACATTTTGTTCATAACCAAGTATTAATAAAAGTGTTTCTTAACTTTTTTTCGACTGTATGTTTCCTTTCTTCCATATAATATTTATTTTTAAGAAAACTATTATTTGTAATTTTGGAATTTTTTTTAATAATATTTCTGCATTACACCCTAATTTTATTCAGTATTCCAAGCTGGAAAGATGGTGGGATCCTTCTACCGCTCCAGAAGATATCTCACTACTGATGCATTCTCTACTTGTATAAAAGCCAAGTACGTCCAAGGATGGAATACTGCTGCCATATCTGGGCAGGAGCTGCAAAAAACAGCCTATCCTGCCTTGACAGAGTACAAAATAGACTTCGTGGCTTAGTGGGGATGCCCTTTTCTCTACCCTGCAACCTCTCTCCCACAGAAGAGACGTTGCGAGCCTATCCTTGTTTTATCGTTATTTCCATGACAGGTGCTCGTCTGAACTCCAATCTCTGGTCCCCCCTCACCAATGTTTCACGAAAAACACCCGTCTAGCTCAATCCACTGTGAAAAATTTTCCCCCACTCTTTATCTGTACCTAAATCAAAACGTGGATTCCATGAACAAAGCTTCTTTCTTAGAACTGCACGCCTGTGGAACTTTGTTCCGTCTGCCTGCTTCCCACCTGACTACAACCTGGATGTCTTCAAGTCCAAAGTTAACAAATTCCTAATGAACTGCCCCCTTAAGTAAACACTTCACCAAATATCCACAGTAACGTACTGTACTTGCAATAACCTTTATCCCTGAGTGGCTTCCGGGCCTTGATAAGTGGTGACCACCATTGTAAAAAAAAAAAAAAAAATTGAAGACTGTCTCCAAACCTCCAAAGAAACTAAGGACGAAAAGAACCACAGTCTCCGATATTTGATGCCCAAATAAGTACAGGAAACATTTTTATCGGAAAAACGCTGCAAGTAAATGAACCCAATTTACATCATTTTTTGTATTTTTGTTGAATTTTGACATGTGAAGAGATAAGTAAACACCATCAATGTAAATATATAATATTTAACAGTTTCTAATATTTTAATACGAAACGTATTCCATTAGTAAACGAAGGGGAGATAACTGATTTAACAGATATGAAATACTAAAGTTGTCTGCTTCCATTGATTTTACAAATTACAAAAGTTGCCATTTACACTGAAGATACAAGACGCTGCCTCTCTATAAACTACAAGAAGCTAGGCAAGAACCTTTGCAACAAAAGAGTAATTGCAATCAATCATTCACTGATTTTCAAGTAATATTTCTATCTTTGTTGTTTCTGTTCCTTGTGTCATGTCCGCTAACCTTTAGAGTTAAACTTTCAGAATGAGTAAATTAAAATGAATAGATTAATAAAATAAATACGAATAAAATAGTACTAATTAAATTAAATTAAATTAAATATTAAGCTGATAAGGTTATAAATGCAAAATAGATCAAATTAAAATAAAAATATTAAAAAACTACTAAGTGATATAAATTAAAATAAAAATATTTTTTAAAAAAAAGCTACTAAGTGATATAAATTTTAAAAATATAAAAAAACTACTAAGTGATATAAATGAAAATAAAAATATAAAAAAACTACTAAGTGATATAAATTTTTAAAAATATAAAAAAACTACTAAGTGATATAAATTGTAAAAATATAAAAAACTACTAAGTGATATAAATGAAAATAAAAATATAAAAAAACTACTAAGTGATATAAATTTTTAAAAATATAAAAAACTACTAAGTGATATGAATGAAAATAAAAATATAAAAAAAACTACTAAGTGATATAAATGAAAATAAAAATATAAAAAACTACTAAGTGATATAAATGAAAATAAAAATATAAAAAAACTACTAAGTGATATAAATTTTAAAAAATATAAAAAAACTACTAAGTGATATGAATGAAAATAAAAATATAAAAAAAACTACTAAGTGATATAAATGAAAATAAAAATATAAAAAATACTACTAAGTGATATGAATGAAAATAAAAATATAAAAAAAACTACTAAGTGATATAAATGAAAATAAATATATAAAAAATACTACTAAGTGATATAAATGAAAATAAAAATATAAAAAAAACTACTAAGTGATATAAATTTTAAAAAATATAAAAAAACTACTAAGTGATATAAATGAAAATAAAAATATAAAAAAAACTACTAAGTGATATAAATTTTAAAAAATATAAAAAAAACTACTAAGTGATATAAATTTTAAAAAATATAAAAAAACTACTAAGTGATATAAATGAAAATAAAAATATAAAAAAAACTACTAAGTGATATAAATGAAAATAAAAATATAAAAAAACTACTAAGTGATATAAATTTTTAAAAATATAAAAAAACTACTGAGCGATATAAATGAAAATAAAAATATAAAAAAACTACTAAGTGATATAAATGAAAATAAAAATATAAAAAAACTACTAAGTGATATAAATGAAAATAAAAATATAAAAAACTACTAAGTGATATAAATGAAAATAAAAATATAAAAAAACTACTAAGTGATATAAATTTAAAAAAATATAAAAAAACTACTAAGTGATATAAATGAAAATAAAAATATAAAAAACTACTAAGTGATATAAATGAAAATAAAAATATAAAAAAAACTACTAAGTGATATAAATGAAAATAAAAATATAAAAAAAACTACTAAGTGATATAAATGAAAATAAAAATATTAAAAAAACTACTAAGTGATATGAATGAAAATAAAAATATAAAAAAACTACTAAGTGATATAAATGAAAATAAAAATATAAAAAAAACTACTAAGTGATATAAATGAAAATAAAAATATAAAAAAACTACTAAGTGATATAAATGAAAATAAAAATATAAAAAACTACTAAGTGATATAAATTTTAAAAAATATAAAAAACTACTAAGTGATATAAGTGAAAATAAAATAAAATAAACATTAAATTGAACAAAATATACAAATTAATTAATGAATATATTATAGATTGATATATCGATAATAATCACAATTAAATAATAATACAAAAGACAGACAAGTATACCGTTTAGTAAAAGTATAAGTTTGGTATTTCTTTAAAGCAGTGACTCTTAATCCTTCAGAAAAATGAAGAATAAAAAAGAACATTGAATAACAATGGCGGAAACTAAAGACAATAGAAAATTATTGACAAGAATTAAACGAATGCAAAACATTTTGCAATGCTAAAATTATTTACTCTATTTTCTATTGTCTTTCCAGTAATGATCCAAATTATTTGTTATTTTTTGTTATATGTTTGGCCAGAACATGGTATTTTCTACCGAAAGTTTTATGATAGAAACTGTTATTCCCTCATAATGTCTCTAATAGAATGGCATTTAAATAAATAAAATCAGGATGGAGCGAATTTAAAATTCAACTGGAGATGGAACAAAAATGAAGTAAGAGCTCGAATAAAAACCATCAGTAAAGTTATTATTAAAATAATGACGGAATTATGTTGAAATGAAGATTTTAATTTTCAAGTAACTTTTGAATTTACCAATATAATATAAAATAAAGTAAGTATGGGATCAAATTTCAGTATAGTTGCATACAATTAAAATAATAAAAATTTGGCTATATTTGAATTCAATAGATTAGAGTAGATGAATTATAATTAAGGAAGAATAACTAATAGGCATCAAGCTTAGCGTTGATTTCACTATTATAATTCAAATTAGATTATTTATAAATAAAACTCATAAATATAGATTAATTTATATTGCAATATTTTAACTGTTAATATTATTAAATTTAAATAAATAATATAATCAATTTATTAAACAAATTAGATAAATAATAAATAATAACATAACACTAAAAACTAGATAAATATATCATCTATAATATGAGAAATTGTTTAATATAACTATGTCTGATGGAACAAAATAACTAATTTTAATATGAAACTGAATTACCGATATTTAAATGTTTTAATCAAATTACGATAAAAAATTACAAAGAAAAATTTATATTAAAATTAAGAGAAGATTGCTGAGGAGTTGAGGGCAAATAGAGTCTCGATTGATGCAATAATAAAGTGAATGATTCTGCGCTACGAAACAGTTACTGTCAAGCTTGTAAATGTCAAAGTAATTAAATGTCAAGTCATGTCATGTGCTACTGGTACTATGTAACCCAGTACTACCTGCCTCATGGTCGGGTCACCGGCGACTAAACTGGTTCCCCCACCAGACTTGTGTATATATATATATATATATATATATATATATATATATATATATATATAGTTTACACCATATTTACTTCTAACCATTGAATAAAACCGTAATGCTGTTATGAAATGTTAAAGCAATGTGCTGTTTATATTAGTTCTCTTTTCTCTCTTTCTCTCTCTCTCTCTCTTATCTCTCTCTCCATATATATATATATATATATATATATATATATATATATATATATATATATATATATATATATATATATATATTCATATTGTAAGCCAATCTGTTTAGTGAAAAGGAACTCCACATTTTACTTTCAAATCTGTTTTTTTTTTCTTTTTTCTTCTTTTTTGTTGTTGCCGAAATGAAAATATGAAATCCCATGTTCACTTATAAATAAGTTTTTTTTTTGGGGGGGGAAGAATTGAAGAAAAAAAAGTCTATTCAAGTCTGAATGTAAGTTATAATTACAATTTTATTTTATTAAGAAGAGTTATTATATTTTATTTATCAACAGAAACGGCCAAATGGAGACACCGAGTCTGATTTTTCACGGGGGCCCCATTTTCGGATCGACGCCAGAAAGTGAAACTTTGTTATCATTCAATTTCTTTTTCCATTCATTCGACGCTCCCAAGCCGCTACGGGATATTAGAAATAAAGATCGGCACTACAGCTCATCCTCTTTTTATTCCGAAAACCTTTTTTGCATCCTCTTCTTCTGCAGCTTTTCCATTCACTTCATAGTTTTCCATGATCATACTTTTTGCGTTCATTTTCTATAGGTTATTCTTCTCCTCTTCCTTCTTCTATTTCCGTTCTTCCTTTTCTTTTTCTTTGTCATCCTTTTTTTCTTTTTTATTCTTTTTCCTTCCTCTTCTTCTTCGATTACTTCATCTTTTTCGTCTTCTTTTTATTTTACATCGTCATTAAAAAAAAAACAAAAAAAAAACAGGGAATACGAAATGAAAATGGCAAATATTGAATTCCATTATTATCCCACGAAAATAGAATTAGGTTCATACATGTTTATTACTATATAATTAACCAAACGTTATTTTATTGATTTATATTGCTATAACTACTTGATGCACCCACACACATGCATATGTGTGTGTGCGTGTGTTTATTGATATAAATACAGTTGCTTGGTAAATCACAAATACTTCCTTTTTTAGGGGATCAAGTATAGATGACAAATATGTAAGAAAGACATTTTCTAGAACATTAATAGTTAAACCTAATTTATATGGCGCTAAAAACTAGATCAAATATCCGGAACATTTTGTCTACTTGTGTTTGATAATATACTGCTGGGTGGGAGGGGGGCTATAATTTAATACACTGTTTTTATTTTTTAATGCCGGCCATGTTTTATGGTAAATAACTGAGTATCCCTGAAATAATATTAAAACTGTTGTGAATTCGTGAAAGTAAATTGATTCAACGATTGCCATTTCTGGAAATTAATTGTCTTAGTGGCAAAATTATTTTCCAACAAAGTTTGCTTGTTTGGTTAGTTGATTTTGTTTTACGGCATATCAACTCTTTTCAGGTTATTTAATGCCGAACCCAGTGATTTTGAAGAAAATCTTTTTAATAGAACATACTTGTTCTTTCTAGTCATTTTCTATTTAACCCACAGTTTGGACACTAACAGGTACTACCACTGTTCATACTTGACGTTTTACTGAAGTATGCTAGCGTTCACGTCAATTTAAAAGAAAAAAAATAACTTCACATCGAGAAGGCAAAAAGAAACTCCGCACAATGGAAAATTGTTATTTAAATGTAACTTTAGGACATTAATGTAATACAAATACAACAGGAACACAATGAACTAGTTAATATTTAGTAACATAGCCCTTTTGCAATTTGACAGCTTTAAAATTTTGGAGCATTCTCTTGAATTAGTGTGAGACAATACTCCGGAGAATGGGCATTCCACTTCCTTCTAATTTTTGTCCAAAGTTCTTCAAGATTTGAAATTTTATCATTGCGTAGCTGTTCCTTGATTTAATGACATATGTTCTCGATAGGATTGTGGTCTGCAGATTGTGCAGGCCAATCCAAACACGTAATATCATGCTATTCAAGGAGCCTCTTGACATTGCCAGCTGTATAAATGGGAGCATTATCCTGCATGCAGATAGGATTATCATCTAAATTCCTGCCAAAGTAGGATAGAAAATTCTCAGTCAACATATTAATGTACTTGGCCGAATTAATTAGACCTTTCAAGCGACCTATATGCCCTGGGCCATTGGCACTAACAATGCCCCACACCAAAACTAAACCTCCACCACCTTGCAGCGTTGAAACTGAGCACCTAGGATTAAATTCTTCGTCCTTTCCACGACGGACGTACTGTCTACCATCACTGCCTAGCCTATTGAACTTGCTTTCGTCGCTAAAAAGCACTTTCGACCAATATGAAGAGTTATGATCTTCAATGCATCTGACGAAGTCCAGATGGCGCTTTCTATTCTTTACAGAAATCATTGGCTTACGTCTTGGAACAAAGCCTTGCGAATTAAATTATTTCAATCTGTTTTGTAGAAAGAGAGCACATTTGTGTGAAATTTCATAAAAATCGGTCATATAAATTTGATTTATCGAGTGTAGAGGTGGGATTTTGCTGCCTGTTGCGTTAGTCGAGGATATTTATGTCGAGGGTGTACAAGAGGTTGGCGTTAATCGGGACACTTTCCATTAAAATACTTGTAAAATTGAATCATTAGTTTTGGCTTCACATAATAAGGAATCATCTTAGCTAATAAAACATTAAGTAATCAAATACTGTCAATCATATTTATCGTTTTAAATCCTCTCATCGTATTGTTCATCAGATAACTGATAATCCAATGGAACCTTATTGTTATGGAATCTTACCTATTTACTCATAATGGACTGCACTAATTATGTTAGATTTATTAATACTCTCGTGGGTGTTCGAATAAAACTGTTCGGATATAATATAAAAATCGCGACCTAACTCGAGACTGCAGACTGTTTAATATAACAGGCGGAAAGACACATAGCCTTTCTTTTTATTCGCTTTCTTGTACAAATGCAGTGTAACTCAGATAAAAGAGACCAGGATATAAGAAAAACGGATATTAGAGAGATTTTCTCTGGTCACAAATTAGAGCCTGTGTTGATATACAGTGTAACCCGATGTAAGATCCCCGGATATAAGTGTGACTCGGATATGAGAGAGCTGGAGTCTCTTATATCCGGGTTATGCTGTATATTCTCTCGATCTAAACCTGTGGTCTGTGTCTTTCTTTATGACACTTTCCTAAGGAAACAATACTTATCCTCGCGAGGCTTTTGGATACTGGTAAATATTAACTCATTAGAATAATAAGAAAAAAAAAGGAATACTCAAGCATAATATTTGAGCCTTTGGTATGATTGTTACATGATAAGGGCTGTCCCCTTTTCATGTAAGTATAAGAATAGAGAGATTAGTTAAAATGAAAATGAAATAGCAATAGACGAAATTCGAACCTCGTAATTCAGGTTTAGAAATAGATTACGTGTGAGAATTAAAAAGAAGGAATGTAAAACAAACGCTTGTTTAGAATACAGATAAAATATTTCAAGAAAAGAATGTGCACTATCAGGTTTGTTATGAAATTTTAATTGAAAGAATGCAGTTATAAGATAATGTTTTTAACATATTGGAAAAATAGGTTACTGAGTATAGGTTAAAATTCCTTTTGTAGAAAAAGGAAAAGTTTTGGACACGCATGTCCAGAACACGTGAAAGAAGGCACATGTTTTAACATGTGTATGACGTCACGGAAAATAGAAAGTTCTAGGGATAGAGAAAAAACTTGAGAGTAAAAAAAGAAGACAGAAACTGAGAGAAACTCAGAGAGTCTGGAGTTTGGAATTCGAACGTTTAGAAGCGAGACGATCACTTTTAAACTTAATATGTGAAGCTTTGAATTCTTGATGATTAAAATCACGGCCGGTCGTGTGAAGGATAAACTCATCTGTGATTTTTGTAAAACGTCGTCTTGTCTTATGATTCTACAAAAAGGTAAATTGAATTGTTATTATATGTCTGTGTTATAAAAAGTCGTGACATCAACATCTCATGTCTACACAATGTCTGAACAGTGAACACTATCTCATCATTCTAAGAGCTTCCCCTTCTCCTTCTTCAACACATCTAAGGAATGAACATTTAATATATAAGAATCATAAAACGAACAATCTCTCTTACAATAACATGAACAATCTCTCTCTCTCTCTCTGAGTCTTTCAACATTCCTCTTAAACACTCTCTCTAAGATACAACAAGCCATATAATAAGACTTACTCTCAAGACAAGCACTCTAATAAGATTCTTTCTAAACATCTCTCTCTAAGACTCTCTCTCTTTTAATGAAACCCCTATATGTAACATGATCTCACCATGAATTGAACTCTGGTCTCCCGGATTATTAGTAAAAATCAGATGTAGATCGATCGACCTTTTATTAAACAACTAGCGAGGGTGCCCGGCGTTTAAAAAAAAAAAGATAGAGACGAATCGTCGACTACTGATGCCCAATTTATAGCTGAATCACCGACGAAGCGAGGATTATTAGTTTTGGCTTCACAATAATAAGGAATCATCTCAGCTAATTGGTCTTTTTCGCTCTGGCCAGGAACATCAAACACGCGTTTTTATGATGCGCTCTCTGGTGCGCGTTTGCTTTCATGTCCGGTATAATCGCATCGAATGGCTGACCCAAATGCTCTCCGCCCGTCAGCTCTTCACCTCCTGCTTCAACATGGTCGGCGCAGGCGGGTGGTGAGAGCTGAGTGAGGACCTTGTAACATTTCCATTAGTAGTATCGGCTTTGAGGCGGGATGACCTCAGCGGAAGTAAGCTCCGCCGTAATTGCTAGCTTTTGCGAATCTAAGATATTATGATCTAGGAAATATGTGAAAATTTCTTTCGGAATCTAACTGACGTGAGAACCCCCGTGAGACTAGCAGGGGTGCTCGGCGTTGCTCGGGTGTTTGGAGGTGTGTGTGTTGGGGGTAGATCAAAACAAAATGGAAACTAAATAATAAACGAAGTAATAATCCTGTTTAAATATTAAAACAAACGATGCCTAAATCAAAACGTAGATTCCATGAACAAAGCTTCTTTCTTGGAACCGCACGCTTGTAGAACTCTGTTCCGTCTGCCTGCTTCCCTCCTAACTACAACTTGGATGACTTCAAGTCCAACCTAAACAAATTCCTGATGAACTGCCCCCTTAAGTAGACACTTTAAATATCCACACTAACGTACTGTACTTACAATAACCCTTATCCCTGAGTGGCTTCCGGGCCTTGATAAGTGGTGACCACCTTGTAAAAAAAAAACTTCTTGAAAACAATCGGAAAAACAAAAAAAAAACAGCGAAAAAAGTTTTTTTGTGGGGGGAGGGGAGAGGTAGTTTTATTTATTTGCTATCCCACTGAGCAAATTAGGCACAAGGCCGTTTTTAATGTGGTGAGAGAGGGAAGGGGAAGGGAAAAGGGGGACCAACTCCCGAGAGGTGGGAAATGGGAGCTGGATAGTAACTGTTGGTCTGTAGAGTGATCCCTACACTGACCAAGGTCTGATATGTGGGGGTAACCCTACATATAATCTTTGCTTGCAGTATCTGTTACAGCAGATACTACACTTTGATCTTGTCGACCGGGCCACGGAGGGCCGGGGGCAGTGGGAGGTATGTAGGTATTTATTTGCTCCCCCACCGAGCAAATTAGGCACAAGGCCGATTTGTAAAGTGAGGAGTGAAGGGGAAATGGGGACCAACTCCCCGGGGAGTAGGGGAGCTGGATAGTGACAATTGGTATGAAGGGTTGCCCCTACATTGACCAAGGTCTTATAGGTGGGGTTACGCCCACATATGGTCTTTGCTTGCAGTATTTGTCGGAACAGATACTACACTTTGATCTAGTCGCTTGGGCCACGGAGGGCCGGAGGGCAGAGGGAGGTAGGTAGGCTCGGATCCCGAAGCTTTGAGGTTAACAATTTGATGACTTAGCATAACATCATCAAGGAAGGGACTTGAGAACAGCCGAAAATAAACGTTTAAAAAGTCACGTGGTTTAATGTCAACGTATGATTTTCAAGGACAGATATCACGCCACAGTAGTAGTAGTAGTAGTAGTAGTAGTAGTAGTAGTAGTAGTAGTAGTGGAGAAAATTAATTACAAGATAAAAGTCGCTGAAATAAAAGATATTTATGATGTCTTTTTCGTAAATCCTAGATATTATAATCTAAGAGGTATATAAAAAGTTCTAAGACATAGTACCCCCCCGGAAAACTCCCTCCAAAAAAGCCTTTGCCAGACATACAGAAAACATGCACACACACACACACACACACACACACACACACACACACACACACACGCACACAAACATTTTGCCTTTTATATATTTATTGGAACTTACCTGTTGGATTGGAAGTTTTTAATTCGACCGTGTTTGGATTTTACCATTCTTGGATCTTTTTACCCTTCATCGGACCATCCATTCATTTTTCTTTTACCTCCTATTCCCCTTACCTCACCCTTTTTTTTACCAAGTAAGATCTGTGACTTACTTGTATTTTAATTAAATACTTTTACATGCAAAATCCAATCCCGCATTTTGCTAATTCCTGTCCTCTGATGAGAAGGAGAGTATTTCTTCGAAACTCCGCGGATTAAGGACTATCCACTTATCTTGTGCTTCCTTTTTAAAATTAAATATGTTTTTAACTCTTTTTCAAAATGTCTTTTAACATGTTTTATTAATCATTTGTTCATATATATATATATATATATATATATATAGATAGATAGATAGATAGATAAGTTTACTAATAAAAATGGAAACAAGGAACAATTCTTGACCATTGCGTGTTAGCCTCTCCGAGCAGAAGGCGCAAATAATAGGATATCACCGATTGCGAATATGAGATGGTCTCTATGATAAATTGAAGAACGCGATTCAGAAAAAAAGGAAAGACAACAGATCGGTCGCTGATTCGTCGACTACTGATGCCCAATTTATAGCTGAATCACCGACGAAGCGGGGATTATTAGTTTTGGCTTCACAATAATAAGGAATCATCTCAGCTAATTGGTCTTTTTCGCTCTGGCCAGGCACATCAAACACGCGTTTTTATGATGCGCTCTCTGGGGCGCGTTTGCTTTCATGTCCGGTATAATCGCATCGAATGGCTGACCCAAATGCTTTCCGCCCGTCAGCTCTTCACCTCCTGCTTCAACATGGTCGGCACAGGAGGGTGGTGAGAGCTGAGTGAGGACCTTGCAACATTTCCATTAGTAGTATCGGCTTTGAGGCGGGATGACCTCAGCGGAAGTAAGCTCCGCCGTAATTGCTAGCTTTTACCAAACCGCCTGCCGAAGCTGGTAGAAGTTGTCGGCGTAACTTAGTCAGTATTGCGAGTATATATATATATATATATATATATATATATATATATATATATATATATATATATATATATATATATATATATACGTTTTATTTTTTATTACCGTATCTTTCTGTTGAGTTACATTATTGTAAATTTTTGGTACAGCAAAATGGAAGGAGAAATTTCAGAGGAAACATCATTTAATTTAAATACCAAAAAAAAACAAGAAATGGGCAGGTGAAATTATTAAAATTACCTTAAGGCCTTATCGTCTGACCCTCTAAGAGGAAACGTCAGAATGATAAATTAAAAACTAAGAAAACGAATGAGGGAAGAAGGGAATTTTGGTAACAGTTGGAAGAACAGTGGGGAAAAAAAAAAAAAAAAAAAAAATCTCACTTTTCAGGTGGTTTTAAATCAATGAATATCTCCAACTGGTGTTTCAGAATCTTTTGTCTACACAGGCTAGGTCGAGAGTTGTTAATAACCAACGCCTCAATAATATTGAGATGATAGTTCGACCTAGCACTGTATAGAACAGAAAACCACCCATCGGAATATTGATCGGCACACCTATTTATACTCAACAGGTGATTACCAATGGCAGACTCATGAGCTTGGGAGTGCCCGGATATTCTCGAAACCTGGTGTAGTCGAATATCCCGAGGGATATGTTGGGATATTCTCATTTCTAATCTTTGGGATGTTTTTCCAACGTAGTCAGCTCCACACTGACAAACGAATTTATAAACAACAGAGTTCTTTTGAATGGTTGGCAAATTTACTATGGATGTTGAAGACTGTAGCTCTCTCCCATTCCTCGACGTTCGTGTTTCTAAAGTTGGTACTACGTTTGAGACCTCTGTTTATAGAAAACCTACATTTACAGGGCTCTATCTTAATTGGTTTTCTTTTGCCCCTCAGTCTAGAAAAATAAACCTCATCAGCGCTCTTACGCATCGTGCACTTATGATTTGTTCACCAAACCGTCTTGATACGGAACTTGAGGAAATTACAAATATTTTTCTTAATAATGGATATCCCATTAATATAATAAAATCTACTATTGAACGTAAAATTACTACATTTAATAGTGGTAAACATATTGGTCCATCACGTTGTCCCATTTATCTAAAATTACCATGGTTGGGTCCTGATGGCCTTCATATTGTTAAAAGGATTTCTTCTGCTACTCAACGTTGTTTTCCAGCTACTATGCTTAGAGTAGTTTACACAACTCGAACCTTTTTCTCTTCTTTTCGTAAAGATGTTTTGCCAACCATTCAAAAGAACTCTGTTGTTTATAAATTCGTTTGTCAGTGTGGAGCTGACTACGTTGGAAAAACATCCCAAAGATTAGAAATGAGAATATCCCAACATATCCCTCGGGATATTCGACTACACCAGGTTTCGAGAATATCCGGGCACTCCCAAGCTCATGAGTCTGCCATTGGTAATCACCTGTTGAGTATAAATAGGTGTGCCGATCAATATTCCGATGGGTGGTTTTCTGTTCTATACAGTGCTAGGTCGAACTATCATCTCAATATTATTGAGGCGTTGGTTATTAACAACTCTCGACCTAGCCTGTGTAGACAAAAGATTCTGAAACACCAGTTGGAGATATTCATTGATTTAAAACCACCTGAACAGTGAGATTTTTTTTCCCCCACTGTTCTTCCAACTGTTACCAAAATTCCCTTCTTCCCTCATTCGTTTTCTTAGTTTTTAATTTATCATTCTGACGTTTCCTCTTAGAGGGTCAGACGATAAGGCCTTAAGGTAATTTTAATAATTTCACCTGCCCATTTCTTGTTTTTTTTTGGTATTTAAATTAAATGATATATATATATATATATATATATATATATATATATATATATATATATATATAATCCCGAAAGGATGAAACACTAGTGTCTGTAGGTATTTAATTATTATAGTAAAAAAATAATTATGACAGCCCCTTTAAGAAATTCGTTTCTTATCGTTGAGCACTTTCAGTTGAATTAAAAGTCGGTCAATTTAGCTCTTATGCGTAGATCATCGTATAACGATTTGATCACTGTCTGTCTGACGTAATGAACATTTAAATTAAAATGTTTAAAATTCAACGCTATTTCACACGGTTAATGGTAGCCGAATGGATACGGCCCCCGCTAATCGAGCCAGAGATGTCTCGTGTCGCGGGGTTCGAATCGTTCGACTGGTGGTAATCGTGACACCCTGCACTGAAGAATCCCGAAAGGATGAAACACTAGTGTCTGTAGGTATTTAATTATTATAGTAAAAAAATAATTATATATATATATATATATATATATATATATATATATATATATATATATATATATTAAAAAGTTTGACTCATGTCCAGGTAATCTACATCTAAAATTTCAAGTATTTAGACCCAAAATTGGCGGAGGAATCTTTTAGAGTCTGCAAAGGTAAACTCTTTGAACTAAAATATCTTGGCAGCAAGTTTGCTCCCCAAAACTGATTAAAACTTGCTGCATGTCTGAATACCCTTTATGTAAAATTTCAAATGTTTAGACACAACATTCGCTGTATAGTTTGCTAAAGACAGCAAGGGTCAAATCTTTTGAACTTGAACCCCTTGGCAGCCAACATTTCGGTCAAAAACCGATTAAAAAGTTTGATATATGTTTTAATACACTTTATGTAAAATTTAAAATGTTCAGACCAAAAAATGGCTGAGTAATTTGATAGAGACCGAAGTGGACACAAATTTTTAACTTTGACCCGAATTTTGACCCCTTAACATTTATTGTTTTGGACTAAAATCAAATTATAAACTTAGATCCATGTCCAAGTAACCTACATCTGAAATTTCAAGTGGTTAGACCCAAAATTGGCGGAGGAGTTTGGTAGAGTTTTCAAAGGTGAAATCGTTGAACTTTGACCTCTTGATAGCCAAATTTCTGGGCGAAAACGGATTAAAAAGATTTTCCTAACTCTCAGTACTCTTTATGTTAAATCTCGAGTCTGTAAGCTGAAAATTGACAGAGTAGTTTGGTAGGGAAATGTATACACACAGACACACACACACAGGCTATTTCAATTTTATAGATATACTAGCATTTCAGCCCGACGTTGCCCGGGTGTTTGGAGGTATATGTTGAGCAACAAAAAAATGGTCAATTTTTTAAAATTTGACCCGTATTATGACCCCTTAAAATTTATTGTTTTGAGCTCAAATCAAGTTATTAAGTTATGTCCATTTCCAAGGAACATATATCTAAAATTTCAAGTGTTTAGACTCCAAATTGTCAGAGGAGTTTGGTAGAGTTCTCAAAGTTCAAATCGTTGAACTTTGACCTCTTAACAGCCAAATTTCTGTCCAAAAACCGATCACATAGAGTTTCCCAAATCTCAGTACCCTGTATATCAAATGTCAAATCTGTAGACTTAAAATTGACAGAGTTATTGCGAAGGAAAATGTACACAGACACCATGACAGACAGACACACACACACAGACACACGTTCATTTTTATAGATATATAGATATATAGATATAGAAAAGGATAATATAGAAAAAAGGCATAATTATGCAAAAGAATAATGAAACCAAAGTGGACAAATAATGGCAGTAATTGTGACACAAGGGCACGTTTCTAGCAAAATTTGTGAGTCGTTCATATGATCCAACCAAAGACCGAACTCCGATTACCTGACCATTAATAAACACCGAGTATAGTGTGATCTTTTATTAAACAAGTTGTTCATAGTATAAAAGAAACACAATTCTTGAATATTAACTGTTACTCTCTCAGATCAGACGCCAAAATAATAAGTTTTTTTTATTATATAATCTAATGCAGTTGTTAAAAAAAAACTGCTAAATTTAAGACCCACAAACTGTGTATTTCTTTTAATAAGCTTTACCCTGAATGTATAAAATATGGGTTTTAACATTGCCATATTACGTCAGGTGGGAGGCGGTTTATCAATGTTAATTTGAAAGGAGAGTACCGATTCATTCCTTGAAGAATCTATTGCATAAAAAGAGTTGTGTGTGCGTGTGTGTGTGTGTGTGCGCGCGCACGCGTGTGTAGTTGTTGGTTGGTTGTTGGTTGGTTGTTTTTGTTTTACGGCATATCAACCCTTTTCGGATTATTTAATGCCGAATCCAAAGATTTTGAAGAAAAAAATTGTTAATGGAATATATGTGTTGTTTTCAAGTCGGTTTCTATTTAACCCATAGTTGGGACCGTAACAGGTACTACCACTCCGGGTCAGAGTGGACCTGGGAGCAATGGTAATTAAAGGGTGGCTCCACACTCCCCAAAGTCCACAAGCTGGGGCCTCACCACTGGATATAGTTTAAGGTCATATCCAGGACCCCCATTGAGGGACTTTTACCCTCTGCAGGGGGGGGGCAGTCGGCGTATTCTAATGCCCCACCGACAGGGCCGCGCGTGTGTGTGTGCCCAGCTAGAACGGAATGAGCTGGGTGAAAGGGAAAGAGGTTTGGAGATAAAAGGATAGAGAGTGATAAACAGATAGAAGTTTTAATATAAATAGTTTAGACTGCTACCAGACAATATTGCGCAAATGGGTTCTTTTTAAATAAGTCGGATTCTTTAATCAAGATAAATATATAACATATGTTAACACCCGAAGATGAAATCATCCTCTCCTCCTCCGCTCACCCCTAATCCTATCTTAGTAGGAAGATGTTACTTCTAGTTCCATTCATTTGGTTGATTGAGCTGTTTAGTAGTTTTACGGCGCGGCAAACTTCGTTAGGTCATTTTATGTCGAAACTGCGCATGCTTTTGGATACAATTGATTTCTAGATCGAATTCATAATGTTGCATTATGAGGTTCTGTACATTACGGCATCAGGATGAATATGTAATATTCGTCCTGTATAACATGGAGGGGAGTATATTATGTACGTGTGTCTAAGTCGTTAAGTGTTTAGTGGTATAAAACTTACGACAACAGATATATTTTAACAACGGTGGTTTAACAAAAGGGAGAAATAACGGTTGTAACATCGGATCAATCCGAGAAACATACATGATCTGTAACATCGGATCATCGGAAAAATTGCAAAGATTCACCCTAATAAATCAACAAATCTTGGGTTGTATTTTCAGCAAATTTATTATCGATGTTTCCCCATTAGAAAGCTGCCGGTGGTCCTAGATTAACGCATCCGATCCCCTCTATTGAGAGCCAACACCGTCCGATTCGATCCTCTCTCTCCCTCTCTCTCTCTCTCTCTCTCTCTCTCTCTCTCTCTCATCCCACTTGTTGACTGATCAAATCATACGTGCTGTTCCCCAAAACTACCAAAGGTATTCTCACTTTAAAATGACCTCTACGTAAGACTACGTCAGACAATAAAGGTTAATCTATTTAAAATTATTTTATTATGTTCTACATTGTTTTTTATTAAACATCTTACCATAAATAATTTTGGTTAAATTCACGTTTCGCACCCCCGTATTTACAAAGCCATTTGGCGAAAGCGACGTGAGATAATTTTTTTTTTCTACGGACGACCAAAACTGCATAGAATATATGTTTGTTTTTTTTGTACACAAATATAAAAATAGGAATTTTATTTCAACAGTTTTTATTTGAACTTTAAAAAAAAAAAACAGTTCATAAAAATATTTTTATTAGAAAGATTATATTTTTTGTTATAAAAGTTCAAATAAAGATCGTTTGAATAAAACTTCTATTTTTATATTTGCTTAAAAAAGTACATTCTAATTCAAATCGAAGAGGGGATTAGAATATGTTAGTCTAGGACCAGCGACAGCTTTTCAATGGCGAAACTCGGTAAATAAAGTTGCTGAAAAGATAACCCGAGATTTGTTGATTTATTGGGATGAATCTTGTTTGCAACTTTTCCGCCAGGCTAAATCAAAGACGGATCTGGTATGTTTCGTCGATTGGCTTGATGTTGCAATCCGAGAGAACTGTTATTTGTGCCTTTTGTTACATGTCCGTTGTTAAAATTTATTTGTTGTCGTAAGTTTTATAGCGCTAGACGGTACATGACTTAGACGAACGTGCTTAACGTACACTTCTCCATGAACTATTTTTTGTTGTTATAATAGCATTCTATTTTTACAAATACAATACCGATCATAACTAGCAATCGCCGATTGGCAATTCCCCGATGCCTCCGTTTAGTCTCAAAAGACAAAGGATACCCCCTGTAGTGTGATTGTAAGGCAAGGGTAGCGCAATCCCTAACCACACCTCTCTTGAATCGCCACTGTTGTTCCAGTGACAAAGAGAAGTCTAGGACGACTGGAAATAATGCTGAGGCAAGCGGAGAGCACATGCACCACCTGGAAGTCCCAAATTGTCACCCATTTAGTACTGACCAAGTTCAACGTTGCTTAATTTCGGTGATCCAGCGGGAACCGGCGTGTTAACGTGATCATGCCGTAATGGCAATAATTTCGGCGTTACTCTGTTAATGTCTAATAAAGATTTTACGATTTAATACAGGCCAGACTCGTCTTTCTTCAAATTACGAGCCTTATCATAGCTGTATGTCAATATTCGTTCCTTTTGTAAATACGGGAGTGCGAAACGTGAATTTAACCATAATCTTCCCTGTACAAATTTAGTTTGTTTACGATAGTATTCTATTTTTACAAATATTACAACGATCATAACTAACGATCGTCGATTAGCAATACGTTCGTCGTTACCCTGCTAATGTCTAGCAAAGATTTTACCATTTAATACTGGCCAGACTCGCCTTTCCTGAACTTCAGTTATATTACGCCGTGATCATAGCTGTATATCCATTCAAGGCGACTATTCAATTAAAAATGGATAATTAAAATTTGAAAACGGCAGGAATAGATAATGAGATAAATATTTTTCCGAGTTGACCGGTCAGAAGAAGATACACAAAATTCGCCAAAGATAGTGAGAAGGTCAAAGGTCATGCCAGTCACCGTTTGAAAATCGTCTCACGGGTGTTTTTAGCTCTTCGTAAAGAAGAGATTTGATTCCCACTGTCAGTTTCAATAGAGATCAAATTTAGCAAATACTCTAAATTAACTCGAAGCCGACTCCAAATTGTATTACGAACACCATTGGTCACGGGCGGGTGAACATAATGTTATCACCTGCGTGTCCCTAAAGGAGATTACATCAAGGGAATTAATTACATTGAGAGGAAGTTCGCTCATTAAACGACCGAGTGTAGATAAAAGTAAATACACGTTCTTCTTGCCGTCTTTTCCTATATTTACTTTGTATTATCGAAAACAACAAAATTAGCCGAACCTATTTTCATATAGTAGACATTAATTTAATTAACACTGCATTTATGGGAGCTTCACATTGAAGATTGTAAACATGTGCTAACTTTGTTTTTACTGTTGAAAAGATACAACCATTTGCATTATCTATATAATTATAAAACTCAGTCCATCCGGTTTCTGACTTCTGGTTTCAAAAAATTCGTCTGCTTACTTATTTCATGGCCGCCCTGTCTTAAGTCTGATAATAAAACCCACTGCATACACAAGGTCAACAATATTTTTTTTTTGTTTTAACTTATTTTAACGTGTTTTCCTTACAAATAAATGTAATTTAACCCCCATCGAATAAAAAAAATCATTAAAATATAATTATACAATATATAACTTTAATCATATTTATAATCATATTTACTGCTTTTAGTAGCGCTCCTGTGGATTCTGACATTTTTTTTCAGGCACTATTTAAAATATATTTCCTCTTCAAGGAGGGGGGATAGAAATTTGGTTTTATTAGTCCTTTTAATAGGACCTCCTTAATTTTCAGTAGTGCTCTGGAGGCTTCCTGAGTGTTATTTTTTTCGTCATCACTTAAAACAATAAAATTCAAATCACTTTTTAAGGGTGAACAGGCTATTCTAATGTTTTCTACCGATATGACATCCAAATTTCTTTTTCGTGTGCTTCTTGTCGAACTTAGGAATCTTTATATAGAACTAAGGAATATGTACGGAATTTCGAAAGGAATCGTCTATTTAATTAATGGAGGTAGTTTTGTCTCGTTCTAACAGCTATGACCAGATAGTAGTCATAAGCAATTCTTACTATCGCCTGTACTGATGATTGAATCGCTAACTTTCGAAACATAACGTGCAGACGTGTTCACGAATAGAAATAAGAAATCTGTTAAATAATAGTCGGGCAAATAGTCTGGGAATTGAAGTAAAAAAAACAAAAAAAAAACGAGCAATACCAGATTTCACAAAAATAGCAGGCGAAACAAAAGAAAGGTCTCTGATGTAAGTGTGTCCCAGATTGTGGCCGGTGACGTAGAAAGACGTTAAATGCGGAACAAAGAAACAGTAGGACTAATTCATAAAAAATAAACATATGCTTTTGAGTTAAAGCAGAAACAGTCCGCCTGCCTACAGACGCATGTGTACGCATTTTTATGGTCGCCATCATAACCTCACATAACCAAGTATCAAATAAACGACATTGTTTGGAAAAATCGATTTTTAATTTTATTTTATAAATAATGTATATTTTCGCCCATCGTTAGTATCGTCAAAAGTACAAATAAAACTGATTGTAAAAAAGAACGAGTAAACATTCACACGTACGAAAAATGCAGTTATTTATTTATTTATTTTTTTTTTGACAAGTGAGCCAACTATTATATAAATCTAACCTGTATGTTTAAATGTATTTATGTATGTATGTATGTATGCCTAAAACTTTCGATAGAGGCGACGAATTTTCACGAGATCGGTATTGGTTTGAAGCCGACCTTCGGACGATAAATATCGAAAAATTGGCTGAAAACATTAATTCCTTCACTCTCAACTAGATACTTTTCTACAAAGAGGGTCGTTTTTTTTTGTTTTTTTTTTTGCGTCGCAATTTTTACAAGTCATCGTAACAACAACCATAGTAATAATAATAAAAAACAACAACAACAAGAATAACAACACTAATAATAATAATAATAACAACAACAACATTAATAATAATAACAATAACAAAAACAATAATAACAACAACAATAATAATAACAACAGCAATAATAACAATAATAATAATAATAACAATAACAACAATAATAATCGTAATAATAATAACAATAATAATAATAATAACAACAACAATAATAATAATAACAACAACAGAAATAATAATTACAACAACAATAATAATATCAATAAGGATAATAATAATAATAACAATAATAATAACAATAATAACAATAATAATAATAATAATAATAACAATAACAATAATAATAATAATAATAATAACAATAATAATAATAACAATAATAATAATAACAACAGAAATAATAATTACAACAACAATAATAATATCAATAATAATAATAATAACAATAATAATAATAATAATAATAATAATAATAACAATAATAATAATAATAACAATAATAATAATAACAATAACAATAATAATAATAATAATAATAATAATAATAATAATGGCGGCAAAGATACAACGAATAACGATAATGAAAGCAGCTGAAATAGTTAGGAAACCCCTTGAATGCGCAGACTAATAAGGATGAGCCACATGCAGTGGCCAGACAAACTCCTGCAGAGACAAAACATAAAGAAGCATTATATGGCACAACGAACATTGAAGCTGCATTTCTACAAGTTCTCTATCTCCTCACCCATGCCCTCTCATTGCCCCCATCACCCCCATACTGATACCAAATAGCCGAAAAGGGTTAACGAGGATGGAAAGACCGAGGAGAGAGTACTGACCAGACCTCCGCTGAACAAGTGCGAAGAAAACTGAGACCTTGTGGAGGCTTATTGCCATTCAAATTACAGTGGCGACCAATGGCAGGTGCCAGTGAGAAATCAATGGTAAGCGACTGTCGCGATAACGCACATTTATTTGCAAATGTTATCGAAAGCGGCTCATAAGAGTAGTGGTAGATGGACAAAAATCGGAGGCCTGCAATATAAATGCTGGAGTCCCTCAGGGGTCAATCCTGGGCCCAACTCTCTTCCTGATCTACGTCAATGACCTCCCTAAACACATACTTAAATCATTCGTTGACATCTATGCTGATGACACGACCATCTACGGCAACACATCAAAGGCTGTAAATGACAAAGTTCTCTCTGATTCTCTCTCCTCTGATCTCGAGCGCGTGGTTCAGTGGGGGAAGAGGTGGCTGGTTACCTTTAATGCATCCAAAACCAAACTGCTATCCTTACATCATCAACGCTCTGATCCCCATCTGGCATCAATTGGGATGGATGGCACTCGTCTGGGTGAGGCCCCGTGTTTTGACAAGCTTCTGGGTTTGACCTTTACTCCTGATCTGAAATGGAACACGTACATCAAGTCTGTTGCTAAGGTCGCTGGAAAGATGGTGGGATCCTTCTACCGCTCCAGAAGATATCTCACTACGGATGCAATTCTCTATCTATATAAAAGCCAAGTACGTCCAAGGATGGAATACTGTTGCCATATCTGGGCAGGAGCTGCTAAAAACAGCCTATCCTGCCTTGACAGAGTACAAAATAGACTTCGTGGCTTAGTGGGGGATGCCCTTTTCTCTACCCTGCAACCTCTCTCCCACAGAAGAGACGTTGCGAGCCTGTCTTTGTTTTATCGTTATTTCCATAGCAGGTGCTCGTCTGAACTCCAATCTCTGGTCCCCCCTCGCCAATCTTTCACGAAAAACACCCGTCTAGCTGAATCCACTGTGAAAAATTTCCCCCACTCTATATCTGTGCCTAAATCAAAACGCAGATTCCATGAACAAAGCTTCTTTCTTAGAACTGCACGCCTGTGGAACTCTGTTCCGTCTGCCTGCTTCCCTCCGGACTACAACTTGGATGTCTTCAAGCCCAACGTTAACAAATTCCTAATGAACCGCCCCCTTAAGTAAACACTTCAGCAAATCTCCTCACTAACGTAATGTACTTGCAATAACCCTTATCCCTGAGTGGCTTCCGGGCCTTGATAAGTGGTGATCACTGTGTAAAAAAAGAAAAAAAAAAAAAAGAAGAGTACTAGAAATCTTTGGAGACTTGTTGTCGTCCAACTTCCAGGGAACACCACAGGGTGTTTTCAAGTAGAGGTCTTGGATGACCTGTGTGAAAGGTCTTTGTGAGCCAATAATATTAATAATAATAATAATATTAATAATAATAATATTAATAATAATAATATTAATAATAATTATAATAATAATAAGAAGAAGAAGAAGAAAAAGAAGACGTTCAGAAAATTAATAAAATCATACTTGTTTACATCAACATCGAGAGCATTGCCAAGGCTGCTGCAAAGAAGGTGGGCTCTCTCTACCGTGCTAGAAAATTACTTACGCCTGAAAGTATCCTGTACCTCTATAAGGCCACCATTCGCCCATGTATGGAGTATTGCTGTCACATTTGGGCTGGTGCATCTGCTGCTTGTCTCTCACGCCTAGACAAGGTTCAAAAGAGAGTTGCCAACGTGATAGGACCTGGACTGTCATCTAAGCTTCAGCCTCTGTCCCATCGACGAAATGTTGCATCCCTTTGCCTGTTCTACAAATACTTTAATCGTGGATGCCCTGACGAACTGCAATCACTTGTACCTCCTAGACGTGACTACCCCCGACAAACCCGACAAGCAACTAAGTCCCTCCCTTTTACAGTAGAGATCCCTAGGTGTAAGAAAGTATTTAACCCCCATACTTTCTTACCCAGAACTGCAAGTCTTTGGAACTCCTTTCCGGGATACTGCTTTCCTAACTGTACTGATATGCAGAAGTTCAAGTGTAATGTGAACAAACATCTTGCTACTCATCTCCCTTTATAATGCCCCCCCCCGCAAATTATGTCTCCGACAGTAACCCCCTACTTCAAAGTGGCACTGTGCCTTGTTGGGGTGAAAATTGAATAAAAATGTATAATAATAATAGTTAAATAAGAATTTCCATGTTTTTTTAATAAAACAACATTAAATTACTTAAACGAAATTATTACAGTAAGTGTTTTCCGTAGTTATGTACAAAGTCTGCGGGCATTTCATATTTACATTTGACTGCATAGTTTTCTTTGAAAGGAACTCGCCCGGCCCCCCTGCGGGGCTGGCCACCAAAGTTCAAGCAAAGACCATATGTGGGGGAAACCCCACATATAAGACCTTGGTCAATGTAGGGGCAACCCTTCATACCAATTGTCACTATCCAGCTCCCCTACTCTACGGGGAGTTGGTCCTCATTTCCCCTTCACTCCTCACATTAAAAATCGGCCTTGTGCCTAATTTGCTCGGTGGGGGAGCAAATAAATACCAACTCGTTTTTTTTTGGGGGGGGGGGGGCAAATGTGCATTTTTTAAAAGAAAGTCGGTACATTTTTTAATTCAGTAGCTTTATAACTTTTATTTACTAATTATCTTTGAAATATTCCAGGAAAACTAGAGTGGTATAAAAAGTTGGAAATATTTGAAAATTCAGATACTTATATTATAATATTTTTGCAAATCATCCCAAATGTTGTTTAGACGAAGAAAAAAAAAATAATTGGTTCAAAAACCTTTTAAAAAATATTTGAATGTTTTATCGATCGAGAAAAAAAAATGGCGGTAAATGGTGTGGTTTGGGAAAAATTCTTAATTTAAAATTCTATTAAAAATAGTAGAAAAAGTTTTATATTATTTTGCTTTTCATGTGATAAAGTTCTGGTTTTTATTTTTCTGGTAAAAACAAAGTTCCTCAAGAATAATGGATTTTAGTAGATTTTTATTCGTTTCAAAAACAACTTGTTTATTTTTTCCATTTTTTTGGCTGTGGCTATTCAAATTTGATTTATTCAAATGGTAATTAGTTTTTGTTGTTTTTTTAATCGCCGTGATAGTTTTCGCTGCATTTTTTAAACATGTGAATATACATCCCCCCCCCTTTTGTAACGCTGTCCGAGAACCAACACGTTGTATATTCCGCCGCAAAGGAGAATAAGAATAGGAAAGAACTTTAACTTGTATTTTGTTTTGTACAACGACTTTTTTGTCCTCATCGTCTCATTACTGCTTCGACGTACCTCATTTGATTGTCTTTGAGAGCGTCATTCACGCCCCGCGCGTGATCTCGAGCGTTATCCACGTCTCTAAAGTGATCGTTGTCTTTATATTTTGTATGGTCTTTTTTTTTTCTTTACCGGTGGCGTAATTTCGTATGCATTTGAATACGTGCGTCCACCCTGTGCTACACTAGCAGTGTAAGAAATTTCGTGAAAACTATTGAATAATTCCACCCGCTATCTTTCGAAGCTTATAGCTCATCGAAAAATGTAATTCAAGCACTATTTTTTTTTCAATTAAAGGAGAAGGACCAAGGTTTCATTTAAAAAAACAAAAAAACAAACAACGTGTTTTTTTTTTTTAAAAAAAAAGGTTTTAAACTTCGGGCTTTACAGGTAAATTTCTAAAAAACACTACTTTTTTTGTTTTAAATTTGAATATATTATTTATTGATCTTTTATCTTCAATTTGTGATATATAAAACTTTGGTACATAAATTAATTATTTACTTTTTAATAAACATTTGAAAATGGGGGGGGGCGTAGATTTAAAAAAAACGTTTGTCTAAAATATTATATTCGGTTTATTAGAAAGAGCCCAAAATTTCACATTGATCCTGAAAATATCGTAAAAATAGAATCAATAGAAAAATTTTGATAGATTTTTAAAGTTTAAAAATTGAAAAATACTGAACTCGTAACATTCAATTAATTTCATTACTATTTTAAAAAAAATATTTCTATTACTTTTTATACAACTTTAATAGTTTATTTTGGAAGTATAATCCATAAAGAAAATAAACAACCCACCTTTAAAAGAGAAATTACGAGTTTTTTATATTTTATTTGCAGTTTCGTGTTAGGGGTGTCAAAAATTCCTACAAAAATTCTGATACACCTAGAGCTACACTTTTAAAGTTTACAGTTGAGCTTGCATCTTTCAAATGTAATGAAAAGTTAAACGTAAACTACAAGTGAAGCATGCATGCTCCCCCGTGGATGCACAGTGAACGAAGCATAAAAAATGACTGAGTTCAGCATTTACCCCCCTCCATTTAGCCCCAAAATTCCCAGGGGACGTCAAATCCTGGTGAAAATGAACAAACTGTGCAGTTTTAGGCCTTAACGTATGTAAATTTCAGTTCTACAACCATGCAAAAATAGAAATGACTAAGTCCATCATTTGCCCGCCTCCATTTCGCCCCAAAAGTCCCCATATTTAAATTTGAGTTCAGCACCATGCAAAACTACTAAATAGGAAGACATTTTATCAGATCTCCAACACTAACGTACTGTACACACAATAACCCTTATCCTCGACTGGCTTCCGGGACTTGATAAGTGGTGACTACCTTGTAAAAAACAAAAAATTAAAAAAAAATAAACAGAAATAAATTGGACAAATATGGTAAAATAGTCCCTAAAAATGGAGTGTTTTTATTAGACCTAAAAGAGCCTCTGGGGCACACCCAAGAGTTATCGTGAAGTATAGGCAAACAAAATTATATAGAAATCAGTTAGTTACAACTTTTCAGAAAGTTTTATAAAAATCCAAGGCATCAATTTTTTTTTTTTTTTTTTTTTTTTTTTTTCACAAAAGTATCAATTTTAGTCATTTTAACGCAAAAGGCACCCCTAGGAGGTGCAACCGGAATTTTCCCGGGAAATCCGTTCTGTTACTTTTTTTACTCATATCATGTTTAATGTTTGTGCAAAATTTCAAAAAATTCCAAGGTTTAGTTATTGAGAAAAGTGTGGACAGACAAACAGACGAACGAACGGACGGACGGACGAGGGTGAATTATTTACAGGTCCACCCGCCTTTTGTTGGGGGGGGGCAAAAATAATTATTATAAGCCTCTTTTAAGAAGCGTAATATTTTGCCCATATCTTACAAATAATCTTCTCTCTCTCTCTCTCTCTCTCTCTCTCTCTCTCTCTCTCTCTCTCTCTCTCTCTCTCTCTCTCTCTCTCCGAAATAAAGTCCTGTCTCTCAAATAATATCGGATAACAAATCACCAAACTGAGAATAACCTTCTCTCTATTTATCCTCTCTCTCTCTCTCTCTCTCTCTCTCTCTCTCTCTCTCTCTCTCTCTCTCCGAAATAAAATCCTGTGCCACCTCTCAAATGATATCGGATAATAAATCACCAAACTGAGATTAATCTCTCTATTTATCCCCGTCTCTCTTTCTCTCTTTCTCTCTCTCTCTCTCTCTCTCTCTCTCTCTCCGAAATAAAGTCCTGTGCCGCCTCTCAAATAATATCGGATAACAAATCACCAAACTGAGAATAACCTTCTCTCTATTTATCCTCTCTCTCTCTCTCTCTCTCTCTCTCTCTCTCTCTCTCTCTCTCTCTCTCTCTCTCTCTCCCTTTCCGAAATAAAGTCCTGTGCCGCCTCTCAAATAATATCGGATAACAAATCACCAAACTGAGAATAACAAAGTTTCAAGTTTTCACAAGCAAAAGAAATCACAGAAACAACTAAAAACAAATACGGGCAGACGACAAAAGACTAACGTCCGCCATTTTTGTCCGGCGAAAAACGAAAAAAAAAAATCTCAACACGATCTGAAGGTTTGTTCGCACTCTAAGCTAATTGGCCCTCGATTGTGCTGAATTAAAAAGAACTTAGTGACGAATTGTTCCACTTCGTTTACAAATGACACGCTTCAATCGTTTAACGTCCGACATTATACACCACCAGATGTCACCCTACGCGTTGAAAGGGGGTGGGGGATATTCTCACTTTCCCTGCTCTGCATCTAGTAGCGTACCCAACCAGCCAAACAACCCCTTAAGACCAACCAGCAACCGTCAATTCGTGTTCTCAACGAGACTTTAACACGTCATTAATTTGATGGGACGGCCTGATATCGAGGTGGGGGGGGGGACATATAATTAAAACCTTTTCTGCTTTTAAACTTTCTTAGAAGAAATTTTACGAAAACAGATGACAACATAAACTTTGATCCCGTTCCAATGCGGTATAATAAAACGCCCTTCTCCTCCTACTCCTCTTACCCCTTATTTTATTTAATGATTATTAGGGGTAGGATAAATAGGAGGGGAAGAAGACGAGTTGGGGAAATGTTACAATAAGCTTGAGATGCAGTCACTGACGATGATACCAGAGGTATAATTGGCTCGTAGCTACACTGGACGATTAAGAGCTTAGTGTTAGTGGGCGCGTCAAGGCGCCATATCTGCTCATGTTCAACTCAAATGTTTGTCTTGTTATTCCTGCATACACACGTCACAACTGCGGGGTGTTCAAAAAGTCACTGAAGGGTTTTGAACTTAAATAGATTCTTTATTTTCGACGATATCTTTGTGTCATTTTAACACAATAGACATTGGGATTTTTTTTTTCATAAAGCAAAATGCAAACAATCTTTATTTATGAAAAATCATGTCTTTTAAATGTTGCCCATTTTCAGCTTCGCATATTTGTGCTCTTTCCAAAACATTATTGATGATAGATTGCAGAATCTCTGGATTGCGATTTAACTTCCTTATTTCGTTCCTGATGTTTTCCTTCAATTCTTGCAGTGACTTTTTGTACACCCTAAACCCTACAAGAATTGAAGGAAAACATCAGGGACGAAATAAGGAAGTTAAATCGCAATCCAGAAATTCTGCAATCTGTCATGAATAATGTTTTAGAAAGAGCACAAATATATGAAGCTGAAAATGGGCAACATTTAAAAGACATTATCTTTCATAAATAAAGATTGTTTGAATTTTTTATTTATTTATCTATTTTTTTAATCCTAATGTCTTCGTCAGATTATGTTAAAATTACAGATAAAGAATCAATTTAAACTCAAAAACTCTTCAGCGACTTTTTGGACGCCCTATACTACTGATATTTATTCTTGTTTTTCTGTATTCAATAATATTTCTGGGTATTTTGGCTAGGAACAAAGTGTACTAAAAACAATCGACTCCGAAAGCTCTATCCCTATTTTTCTTCCACTTAGATCCCACTCACATTTAGAGATTAACCTGATTGTTTTTTATTCTAAACAAACCGGAAACCACTGAGCGATATATTCTTTAGAAAATGCTTCCCTTCTCTCTCTCTCTCTCTTTCTCTCTCTCTCTCTTTCTCTTTCGTTCTCTCTCTCTCTCTCTCTATCTATCTATCTCTCTATCTATCTCTCTCTCTCTCTATCTAACTATCTATTTATCTATCTCTCCCACTCTTCCTCCCTCTTTGCGTCTGTCTCACTCATTTCTGTGTTTTTCTTTTAAAGTCCATCTCTCCATGTAACGTAAAAAAAAAACACTTATAAATTATAAAAAGAAAATAGACATATATGGGTACAATTTTGAAAATTAAGAGTGAAGTTGCAATTACCTTCTTTTTTTTTTTTTTTTTTCATTTTAGTTCGCCATCTTTGAATTTTCCAGCAAAGTCACCCAATTTAAATTCGCGTGCATCTCAACTGACTTAAAGAAATAAACGGTGTTTAACATCTTGAAATTTCGAATATAGGCTTTTGTCATTTATTTGTTATGTCCTTTGTAATCATATTGAGCTTTTTTTTCTTTTTTTTACACAGTGATCACCACTTATCAAGGCCCGGAAGCCACTCAGGGATAAGGGTTATTCCAAGTACATTACGTTGGTGTGGAGATTTGATGAAGTGTTTACTTAAGGGGGCGGTTCATTAGGAATTTGTTAACATTGGACTTGAAGACATCCAAGTTGTAGTCCGGTGGGAAGCAGGCAAACGGAACAGAGTTCCACAGGCGTGCAGTTCTAAGAAAGAAGCCTTGTTCATGGAATCCGCGTTTTGATTTAGTAAATCTTCATAAATTAAAGGATTGGTATTAATAAAAGGTGAAATATAATTGAAGAGACATATTTCCACATAAATATATATTGCCTATATATATATATATATATATATATATATATATATATATATATATATATACCGTTCCTCAGTACATATATAAATATATATATACATATATATATATATATATATATATATATATATATATATAAATATATATATATATATATACCGTTCCTCAGTGTATATATTTCTGTAAAAATATTCTCCATTTACTTATATTCCCTTTGTATATATTCTAAGAAGCTCAATGTAATTACAGAGCATATAATGAATGAATGACAAAAGTCTATATTCCAAATTTCATAATGTTGACCATCTTACAATTTATTCCTTTAATTCAGTTGACACTTACAATTGTTGACAGTATCAGTATCTAAAAATGGCGTAATGGAAGAAAACTATAAGGTATTTGCAACTTCTCTCCCAATTTTCGGATTTTTTAATCATGTCCAAACGCATTTTATTTTCTTTTGGTGGATTGATTGTCGCTATTTCTTCTGATGAGTTAAGTGTCAACTGAATTAAAGGAATAAATTGTAAGACGGTAACCATCATAATATTTGGTATATAGACTTTTGTCATTTATTCATTATATATATATATATATATATATATATATAATATAAAGCTGAATGTGTGTGTGTGTGTGTGTGTGTGTGTGTGTGTGTGTGTGTGTGTGTGTGTGTGTGTGTGTGTGGTCACGAATAGTCTCCTCTATGGGTGACTATTTTTAAAAACTGATTACATATAATAATAGAAGATGTCTCAAGACACAGGAATGGGTATGTTTGATCTGGCATTTAATTTTGGACTTCATTCTCTCTAAAGAATTATTTTCGCCTTTCGGATTACCTTGAGAGAATCTTCATGCAAGCTGAAATATTAGTCGCGGTTGTTTTTATATTTTTTTTACATATCCAACATTTTTTCACTTGGTTTTCTTGGGAATTTATGACTATAATAAATTGCAGTTTCACTTAATGCCATAACTAGCAAATTCTAGCACAACTACAAATATAATTTGCTGATTTCTTTTTGTCTGTCCTCTGATGAGAAGAATAGCAAGGATAGCATTATTTGAAACTCCGCGGAATAAGGACTTCGTAAATTGTTTTTTTTTTTTGTGTTTGTTTTTTGTTTTTTTTTAGTATTCAATCGAAAAATAAATTTGGATTGTCAATTTCACCTGCAGTTTTAATTTTCTTTCTCTTATGATAAGCTCTACTCTGTATTGTGTATTGAGCTTTTTTATTCGGTAAGGATTAAATTATCTATCTATAAATACTGTTATTTATATTTGTTTGAGGTTTACCATTGCGTATATCAGGTAAACACTACACCCTTTGGTTTCATTTCTTTTACACACATACACATGCACACACACATTGAATTTAGGTACTTTGGACAATGTAAAAACATTGTTAATTCACTGCCCGCATAGCAGCAGCCGTATAGCGCTGTGGTTAGAAGCTCCAACTGCCGTTTGGACGACGGGTTTCAATCCTGGCTTGAGGTAGTTGCTTGTCTAGCCGCACTGACGAACTGTGAAACAACGAAACAGTACTGTATGTGGATGACTCTCTCTCTCTCTCTCTCTCTCTCTCTCTCTCTCTATATATATATATATATATATATATATATATATATATATATATATATATATACGAAGTCTGATTATTTTTACCGATGCAAATTTTAACGTCATGGCGTCATTTCTAGTAAACTTTTCAAACTTAACGACTAAGTCTGGAACCCACCGAAACATGTATGCACATAGGTAATCAATTATGTTTGCATAATATACAGACTATACACACACACACACGGAGGTATATATTGTGTAAAAAACGGGGAGAATATATATATGTATATATACATATATTATTTATTTTTACTTTATTTTTTAAAACAGTACACTACGTACACGTGTTTCGCTGCTCCACAGCTCATCAGCGTAGCTCGACCGTGTTAGGGCTTAAAGTTTCAAATTAAAACTGCAGGTGACATTTACATAATATGGTGCCCGGAAAACTCGTCCCGGGAAAACTCGTCTCGGGAAAACTCGTCTCCGGAAAACTCGTCTCCGGAAAACTCGACCCCGGAAAACTCGTCCCCTTTCGCTAGGTAGGAAAACTGGTCTCTTATTGAATAAATATCGATTGAAAACACATTTTATGATCGTTCTTGAAGGAGATATTGTTTTTTTAAAATAGACTATAGCCCCCCATAATATTAAAAAAATATATTTTTACTTGTTTAATGTTTTTTGTTTTTTTTTTAAATAAAATCGATTTTCTAAGTGTCCGTTTTCTACCAAGTTCTAGTGGTTTCACTTATTTTAAAGCGTTTATTATGTTCATACAAAGTTAATTACAAATTTCTTTTTGTTCTTATTTTAACGATGTTTTTTGGAGTCATAAAAACAATAATAAAAAACAAAACCAAAAAATTAAAAAACAGGGAGCGATTCGATTCTTCGTTACTTTTTTGTTTTGGTTTTTTAAATTATGATAGTTTTTGTTGTTGTTATATTTTTGTTTTCTCTCATACCAAATGCACTCATGCGTTATTTAAAATTATAATTTTATCAATTATCAACATTTATTGTCGTCCTGTCAAATTTTGCAAAAATTAACTAATAAATTAAAAGTGAAATATTTTTTGGGCGCGAGATATGCCATGTGCTAACAATCTCTCGTTAACGCATTTTTAATTTTTTTAATTTTTACTTCAAAATTCTAAAATCAATCATTAAGAGAAAATCACTAAATAAATTTATTAATCAATTTTATTGAAAACTCCGCTATCATTTATCAAGAATCTTTTTAATTTCATTTTTTGTTGGTTGTTTTTCGGAGGGAGATATAGTTTTTACCCCCCCCCCTCTCTAAATTATATTTTAAAAAATATTAAAATTTATTATTTTCTTTTTAAAACCAAATCTCCCTCAGTAATTTCTTTAATTTTCTATTTTTTAGCGATTATCAAGACCCCTAAGATGTGATATACCGGACATTATTTCTCGTTCTCACGTAACACTTGACATGTTTTTTGTTTTCTGTGTTTTTTTTTCTTTACCGAATAAACGATTCCAAATAAATTAAACAACATAGTAGGTGAGGTAGAAAAATCGATTTTACCCTTTTATAAACAACAGTAAATAAGTAAATTATATTTATATTAATATAAAAAAAATATGCGGTCTCGTTTATGAACATAATAAACGCTTTAAAATAAGTGAAACCACTAAGAACTTAGCCAGTTAGGTAGAAAACGGACACTTAGAAAATCGATTGTATTAAAAAAAAAAAAAAAAAACATTAAACAAGTAAAACTATTTTTTTAAAATATTGGGGGGGGGCTATAGTCTATTTTAAAAAACAATATCTCCTTCAAGAACGATCATAAAATGTGTTTTCAATCGATATTTATTCAATAAGGGATCAGTTTTCCTACCTAGCGAAAGGGGACGAGTTTTCCGGAGACGAGTTTTCCGGAGACGAGTTTTCCGGAGACGAGTTTTCCGGAGACGAGTTTTCCCGGGACGAGTTTTCCTAAATTCACATAATATATATATATATATATATATATATATATATATATATATATATATATATATATATATATATACACTAACATGGACGCCCGGCGTTGCCCGGGTGTTTGGATGTGTATGTTGAGCAAAAAAAAGTGGTAATAGGAAGCCACTCGGACCCATACCGCAAAGGAGGAAAAGAACGGGGTAAAACCTAACGTTTATGCTGTTACGACTACCGCCAAACCAGAAGCGACATTTTTTTAAATTAAGGCTAGACAATCTAAAGGAGAGGATAACTTTAAAAAATATTGGCGAAAAAGGTGACCCCCCCCCCGTAGAAAAGTGCCTAGTTGAAGGGGAAGATATTAATGCGTTTAGCCAATTTTTCGATATTTGTCGTATAAAAGGTCGAACCTTACAACGATACTGATCTTGGTAAAATCCATCGCCTCTATTAAAAGTGTAAGGCAGACATGCAAACAGACATACATACATACATTTATATATTGGTAGCTAAAAATTTTCGACCCAAACTGATGAAAAAGCTTGCCCTATCTCTGAATACCCTTTATGTAAAATTTCAAATATTTAGACCAGAAATTGTTTGAGTAATTTGGAAGAGACCGCAGAGGTCAATTTTTTTTTAACTTTGACCCCTATGACCCCTTAAAATTTATTGTTTTGGGCTCAAATCAAGTTATTAATTTAGATCCATGTCCAAGGAACTTATATCTAAAATTCCAAGTGCGTAGACCCAAAATTGTCGGAGGAGTTTGGTAGAGTTCTCAAAGGTTAAATCGTTGAACTTTGACCCCTTAATCGCCAAATTTCTGGCCAAAACCGATCACATCGATTTTCCCAAATCTCAGTACCCTGTATATCAAATTTCGAGCCTGTAGACTAAAAATTGACAGAGTTATTGCGTACACAGACACACAGATACACAGACACGTTCACTTTTATAGATATATAGATACATTTATTTGTTTACGTCCTAAAAATGTGTGCGATATTTCTCGTGGAAAAATAATTCCTTGATCTACTAGGTAGGAGATGTAATACCAAATATTTAATTGTCGCAAGTAAGAAAATCGACATGTGTGTGTGTGTGTGTGTGTGTGTGTGTGTGTGTGTGTGTGTGTGTGTGTGTGTGTGTGTGTGTGTGTGTGTGTGTGGATTTGTAAGTCTATCAAAACTGGTTGATACTTTTGATAAACGTTGATTTCTCTTGATGTCACCTTCGGCCATGTATCCGTACTTCAAATAATTTTATTTCCTGCTTATTTGTTTATTTTTATTTATATAAGTATTTATTTTGCTTCTTTTTTTTTTCTTTCTTTCTTTTTTTTTTTTCTTTTTTTTTTCGCATCACTATTTGTTCTTGAGAAACTCGAGATAAGCCATCGTGCAAATGATTGCCTAAAACCCACGCGTAGATTAAAATAAACAAGCCTCCAAACGACTTCTCACTCAAAAGTTTCGCTTGTTTTTTATTTGTTTGTTTGTTTGTTTGTTTTATGTATTGCAACGTGAAATGAAATTGTAAACAAGACAAGAAAAGAGTGTGAGCGCAGGAGGCGTTGCATAATCAATTATGCCACCCGCTCTCTCTCTCTCTCTCTCTCTCTCTCTCTCTCTCTCTCTCTCTCTCTCTCTCTCTCTCTCTCTCTATCTATCTATCTATCTATCAATCTCGTTTTAGCCCCTCCTCTCGCCTTTCTTTTTCTCCGCGTCTCTTTTCAACCTCTTCTCTCTATCTCTCCCCTCTGCTTTTTTCTACCTCATTCCTCGATTTTATCTCTCTGCACCCATCGCCTCTCTCTCTCTCTCTCTCCCTCTCTCTCTCTCTCTCTCTCTCTCTCTCTCTATATATATATATATATATATATATATATATATATATATATATGTCTATCTATCTTTCTGGCTGTCTCTCTTTCTATCTATCTCTTCTCTTCTTTTCTGTCTTTCTTTCTCGCTGTCTATCTATCTATCTATCTATCTATTTCTCTCCCTCTCTCTCTCTCTCTCTCTCTCTCTGTCTTATTCTCTCTATCTATCTATCTATCTCTCTCTCTCTCTCTCTCTCTATATATATATATATATATATATATATATATCTGTTCGTTTCTCTTTCTGTCTCTCTCTCTTTCTCTCTCTCTCTCTCTCCTTCTCTCTCTCTTTCTCTCCCCGCCTCCCTTATATCTAAACTGCGGTCGACTCGTTTCACCACCATAAATGCTTATAGAGTAAAACAGACACAAAATAAACAGACACAATATGGCGGTACAAGACGCAATCAATTGTTAGTTTTCGTGCTTTTTTTTTTTAATTAAAAAAAAAAGGAGGAAAGAGACAAAACAAATGAAACGAACACATGGTACACCAGGTAATTTAAAGAAATGAAACAACCATATAATTAAAAAATACTGTTATGATAACCGATTGCATTGTTACAGCAGAAGTTTTTCTTTTCTTCGAAAAACTGATTAAAAGTATTAATTTTTAGTATTATAAATCGTCCATATTTTATTACTCGTAGCAAAGATTTAAAAATGAGTTGAAAGAAAAAGGACGAATCAAATTTTAAGTAATACTTGACAAGTCGTGACCCGTTTAGTCAGTACTTGTTAGACAACTATTAAGACCATTACGAAGAGATCAGACACAAAGTCAGATGTGGTCTTGAAACGCCAACGCAATAGAATAAACACAACCTGGTCAGCAAAAGATGCCGTGCTAGCTTCGTCGACATTCCTCTGTAATAAATAACTTCTTACAAGAGATAATACAACTACTGGAAATAAGAATTTCCTAGGATTCAGTAGAAAACGAATCCGAAGCCATCGTCGGACAGATTTGCATCTTACGTTTGGGTTAACACATTTTGGAATTTCCAAATATATATTAAAATATTGTGAGATTTCCAAAATATATATTATCACAATTTGAAATTTCCCAACAAATAATAATACATTAAGGAATTTTCGAAGATATATTAATACATTTTGGAATTTGCAAGATTTTGAAAATTTCACAGATATATTAATACATGTTAGAGTTTCCCCAAATATATTAATACATTTTGGGATTTCCAACATTTTGGAAATTTCTAAAGATACATTAATACATTTTGAAATTTCCAACATTTTTTAAATTTTCAAAGATTTTGGAATTTCCAACATTTTGGAATTTTCAACATTTGGGAATTTTCAAAGATATATTAATACATTTTGGAATTTTCAATATTTTGGAATTTTCAAAAATATATTAATGCATTTTGGAATTTTCAATATTTTGGAATTTTCAATATTTTGGAATTTTCAATATTTTGGAATTTTCAATATTTTGGAATTTTCAAAAATATATTAATACATTTTGGAATTTTCAATATTTTGGAATTTTCAACATTTTAAAATTTTCAACATTTTGGAATTTTCAAAGATATATTTATACATTTTGGAATTTTCAAAATATATTAATACATTTTGGAATTTCCAACATTTTGGAATTTTCAAAATATATTAATACATTTTAACATTTTCAAAATTTGGGAATTTTCAAAGATATATTAATACATTTTGGAATTTCCAACATTTTGGAATTTTGAAAGATATATATTTCGAAATTTCCAAATATTTACAAAACTTTCTTTTGATGAACCTAGGTGTGAATTTGCCGTAACTCTAATCCTAAACATAACGCGACGATTCCTATTTGGCAATTAATGTTAGGCATTCAGGACTGAATAATACGGAACCGTCTACATCAGTCGTTGCTTGCTGAGACACGACATCCTTTAAAAGCTTAATGCTGCCCAAAATTAGCCAAAACACACATATTTACGTGTATGAATTCATTCAAATGCTATTTACCTCCAGAAAATTGAACTTGATCCTTTGTATATGTATGCCCTCTGATGATTTGCAGTGCACTTGAATTGAACACACTGATTTCATTATTTGGATTATTAGTAACTAGCTGTACCCTGGCACGCGTTGCTGTGGCTAGAGTTGGTGTAATGGAATACTCCCCATTCCCGCTGTTTTAGCACCCCGAAATCTGCCCAGCAAATGTGTTGTTATATACGAACGTGAGACGGACGTTTCCAAACGAAAAAAGAAGGAAAGAAAGGAAGAACAATGAAAAAAAGGGTTCCTAGTGCCGCCTCTAAGGGAAAACTTGAACAAAAATTAATTAAAAAAAGCAATAAACGATGAAAATCGGTAGAAAGGCATCGACCAAAGCGAAATGTAACGGAAATGATGTAGGATATGCTTTTATAAAAAAAAAGAGAAAAAAAAATAAAAGAGATTGGAAAGACATCGAACAAAGTGCAAATGAACGTAAGAAGAAGGAATGAATCCATGTAATTTATTTATATTTTTTATTTTAAAAAAATCGTGTTGTATTACAAAGAAAGAAACGATGTTAAACTTGCGGAAGGAAGAGGAAAAACGGAAAGAGAGAAGAAATAAATAAACAAAATGTAAAGTTCATAGAAACAGAAACAGAGGAAAGTTTATAAAAATAAAAATAAATAAATAAATAAAAAATGAAAAGAAACGATGGTGAACTTGCCGAAAGAAAGAGAAAACACGGAAAGAGAGAAGAAATAAATTTGAGAAAGGGAAAGATCGGGAAAACGAAAAACAGAGGGAAAATACATGGACCCCCCCACCAAAAAAGCAAAAATACGATGTTGTAATTGCCGAAGAATGCGAAATAAAACGGAACTGAAGTATCATAAGTTTTAATGCACTGTAAGAAAATGTAAAGTTTTTTGGTCTGTGTTTGTTTTTATTTTTAACCAACGTAAAAGTTAGCGTGGTGCGTTTCACCTAAATTGCAGTCCAGTTTTTATGAAAACCTAAACTGGCGTTCGTCCTTATTTGTCTCCTGTGAATGGTCACGGACGGTGTAAATGAGTGGTGGTGGAAGTATGAATTTTTTAGAGAGAGATGACTTTACTACTTCCATTGATCGTAACCGGTTTTCGCAGTGAACTCTCACCAGATATAATATAGGAAGCTCCGATCTGCGAGTTAGTGGATAGGTAATATGCCTATAACACACCTCAGATATCATGATGCAGTTTATACATAGTACATCTGCATAAAATGTCTAGGTTCTTAATCCTATTAAGGTCAAAGTAAGACAGGAAAAAATGAGTTCATTTTATATATAGAGAAGAAGAAGAAGAAGAAGAAGAAGAAGAAGAAGAAGAAGAAGAGAAAGAAGAGAAGAGAAGAAGAAAAAGAGAAGAGAAGATAATAATAGCAGTAGTATAAAATACTACTAAATAGGTATAATCTCTGACCTTCTTCAGGTGTATCTTGTCGAACTCGGGAATGTTTCTGTCGAACTCGGACGGAATTTCGAGCGGAAGCGTGCTGTTGTTCCGTCAGCCATGACTGGATAGAGGTCCTAAGTAATTCACAAATATATTTTTCGGTCGCCCACACTGAGGATTGAACCTTCAACCTTCAAGAGAATATCACATTTTACAATTGATTTTTCCCATTACTCTAACCACTGTGCCGCGGGTCCTTGCGGAAAATTCTAGTACAAATTTTAGGAGCCTTAAACCTACTTTTTATTTCTAGTTGTAAATATTACTAATCATTAACGTATATCTATCTCTATGCTTATTATTTGTATATATTAATGTTTTTACTTATTATTTGTGTATATTATCTATTGTTTATAATTACTGGTTCCCATATCGTATTAAATTCTATACTAGGTCTACTTAGCGGTTGGTTATTCCCCAGCATATGTGCTGCTTCTTTAAGTCGTCGTTCCTCTCTGTCTATAATAATCGGTGTGGTAGGAAGTTTAAACTTCAACTCCCACCATCCATATGTACAGAAAGGAATTGTCCGTTGCCTACAACACTGAGCAAAAGCAATATGTAGTAACATCAGTGCATATCATGGGCAGTTTAAGAGAAACCCTCCACCGACACAACTATCCAGAGAGCATGGCATCAACTCCAAGAAACCTGGACCAAACACAAAAGATCACCATTCAGAAACTCACAATGGTTTGTATATCATATATGAATGGGCTGAAAAACACAGAATTGTCAGTTTAAACACTCTTTGCCCTCTTAATCCTCTTGCGTTGAGTGTCATCCTCCATTTATATATTCTAACAGTAGTCTGCCGACATACCGGAGTTCTATTTTTTTAAAGCGTTTCTCCATCACTAAAATATCCTGATGTAATCTATAGCCACATTCATCACTCACATAACCAAAATTCTCCGAACCTAGAAAAAAGGTTGCCTTTCTTCTGTCTTGGCCTTCGGGCCAACATCCAAGTGTAAATAAATAGTTAAATAAATATTAAAAAAAAAAAAAACACACACACACACAATATGATCACGGAAAACACTCGTCTATCCAGAACCACTATCAACAATTTCTCACACTCTTTTCCTGTGCCTACACCTAAACGTAGATTCCATGAACAGGGCTTCTTTCTTAGAACTGCTCGCCTGTGGAACTCTGTTCCGTTTGCCTGCTTCCCAGCTTACTACAATCTGATTGTCCTCAAGTCCGATGTAAACAAGTTCTTATTGAACCGTCCCCCTAAGTAATCCAAGTTATAAAATTCCCATTAATGTTCACTGCGCTAAAATCACAATGACTAATGTATACCCATTGACCATTATCCTCAAGTGGCCCCTGGGCCTTGATAAGTGGTGACCCTATGTAAAAAAAATCTTAGGTAGGACGATCGCCAGTGTGCTTGAGGTATTATGATGAATGAGAACTTTAACTAGGATCAAACATAGACTAGCCAAAGTACAGTGATGAGGATGACGATAAACACTCACTCCCTCATTTTTGAATGGCCTTGTGCCTTTTTTCTGTTTTGCTTGTAAATTTTTCAGAGTAAATAAAAATATATAACTCAAAGTGTAGTATCTGTTCTTATGCTGCACTTCACTTTTTTGGTCTCGTTTAAAGAAAGAGAAATCTTTCATGACCGGTACATTTTTTTATTTTTGTTACTAACTAGAGTGCCCCTTTTGGGGGAGCTAGTTTCCTACCATATTAAAAGCCGACCTTGTGTCTAACTCTGCTCTCGTGTGGAGGCAAGTAAACAAAAACAAACAAATAAATAAGGTTCTCCATAAAACTCTCTAAAGTAACAATTTTGGAAAGAAACTGTGCCTAATTCAACAAACACAAAACCAGAAATTAATTTTCCATGCATAAAATAATGTACACGGATGGCCTCACTTTATTGAATGTTGCACAGTGTTATCGACGATTGCAATATGCTTACTGAGCCAAATTGTTATAAAATTGGAACTCATTATTTCGCTAATACAATCTTCCTATTTACAATGCCTCCACAGGGGACAGAGTTAGACACCAGGACCGTTTTTTAACGTGGAGAAAAGGAACAAAAAGTAAAAATTGTCTCAGTCGTAACGGATTTCACCTCCACACTTAGAGAACTAGAAATACTACACTTTGATCTTGTTTACATAGTTTCTTTCGGTTTAAAAAAAATGACAATCAATTTTTACAATAAAAAACAAAATTTCACAAACACTGGCTGGCAATATTCCATTTTCATACGACAATTCAGTATAATTACGGTTGGTGCGAGTTGGAATATTCGATTTTTATTTTAAAGTATGTTTACGAATATGATGATAACGGTCGAAGCGACAAGCGTAATAATAATACTAATGCTACTACTACTACTACTACTACTACTAATAATAATAATAATAATAATAATAATAATAATAATAATAGAGTATTCTATGCGTTTTTTTTTCTTATAACCATGGCAAATCATTTTGCGTTTCGAAAGTTTTCAGATTGACAATTGATATTATGGATTATTTACATTTTTTGAACTTTTGATCTCATCTCAAGTTTTACTTTCACACTGTTTCTGCTAAAAAGATAAAACTTAAAACAACATTGTCTCTTTCAAGAGACTTATTGGCCTTCGGGTCAAGATCAAAGCTATTATATTTTTATTAAAACGCTGTGAAATGATTGAGTAGGTTTACCCCGAAAGAGTGAATGTGGTATTGTGGTAAATGTCAAGAGTAGTCTTCCAAAGTTCCAAATTACCAGAGTTACAAAGACCCTGCACCCTCCCCCTCCCCAAACTTCCTATAGGGCCTTGTGCCTAAGTTTGTTTTTGTTTGTGAAATTTTGCTTTTGATTGTAAAAATTCATTGCCACTTTTTTAAAACCGAAATGAACTATATAAACAAGATCAAAGTGTAGTATTTCTTATTCTCTCAGTGTTCCTTCACAACTGAGACAATTTTTACTTTTTGTTCCTTTTCTTCATGTTAAAAAACGACCCTGGTGTCTAACTCTGTCCCGTTGGGAGGCATTGTAAACAGAAACTAATGAGTTTCAATTTTATAACAATTTGGCTCAGTTAAACATTTAATGGCCGAGCGTGCTGCAATACATTTAACTTTTCAGAATCCTCTTTTATCAAAATGACTAGCAGGGAGACCCGACGTTTACCAGGATTGAATGAAAATCAACAAATATTCCACCCTCCTGTACATCGGTAAAATCGCCCATTTTTTAACCAAATAGACTGATTGCCTGTTCTATATAGAGACCCATAGTGTACCAGGAGGAGGCTCTACATGCCTCCCCGCAGTAACTTAATCCACAATAGATTGTAGTCTACATTGTACTGTAGAGAATCCACTGTTGATATTTATAAAATTATCTGTAAATAATGGTTTCACTTTAAGTTGAAAATCCAAAAGTCAAGTATCATGGTTCACCTGTTCTCTAAATAGAAACATTCGTTTCTAACGCGCCCCTGTCTTATCAAAGAATCAACTGTTGATTTTATGAACTTATTTTTATATAATCACTTGAACTAAAGTCAAACGTAGAAAAGTCTATGGTTCAATTATGCTCTATAAAGAAACGTTTATTTCGAACGCGCCCCTGCCTTATAAAAGAATCTATATTTTTATAGGCTGGGCTTTTGTGCTTGTGCGGTGATAAAACTTCTCAAATGCACTTGTGATGTTAGGTTGTATAAAATTGTTAACTTCGGTCAACATCGGACTTCAATGCGAATTTTTCGATTTTCGATCTTTTATACTTATCAGATGCATTCCCATACAAAATCTACATAAGAAAACTTCCACGCAAGGCAAGTGCCTTCGTGTGAAATTTCAAATAAAAAAAAAAACTTGGCCCAGCCGTTTCTATAGGAAACGATCTCACACACACGCATATGCATATAAAAGTTCCTTTTATGTAGCTAATAACTTGGTTGAAAAATACTACGGCTGTAGACTAACCCTATCCCGTGAACCACGAAAATTTATATTGCTTATTTTATACAGATTATTTCCAGTTTTCTCCACCTGTCTCGATAACCAGTACAGGTGACGTCACGTTATCGCTACAGCCGCTTAACTTTTATTTTCTCGCTGGCCGTTGGTATTATCTTAAGTTTGGGCGGCAAAAAGCTTTCGTAAACCCCAAACGCTCTCCGCACTTTTCCCCTGGGGTCAGGTCATTGCTTTCCCTTCTCGGTGTTGCGCCAACCAATGTACACGCTATCATTTTTAGGGGGAGGGGGTGTAGTTAACTCAACATTTTGCGGTTTCGGTTTTCTTGGTTGCTTGTGGTCGTATTCGGTCTTTGCGTTATTTTTATTTCGGTTACTGTTTCTATTACTGTGTAGGTTCATATTATTATTATTATTATTATTATTATTATTATTATTATTATTATTATTATTATTATTACGCTTGTCACTTCGACCGTTATCATCGTATTCGTAAACATACTTTAAAATAAAAATCGAATATTCCAACTCGCACCAATCGTTATTATACTGAATTGTCGTATGAAAATGGAATATTACCAGCCAGTGTCTGGTGGGTGCAGATGACAATGCTCGTTGTTGTTGTTGTTGTTATTATTATTATTATTATTATTATTATTATTGTTATTATTATTATTATTATTATTATTATTATTATTATTATTATTATTAACTAGAAGTTCTCACACGGGTCATTATTATTATTATTATTATTATTATTGTTATTGTTATTATTATTATTATTATTATTATTATTAACTAGAAGTTCTCACACGGGTCATTATTATTATTATTATTATTATTATTATTAACTAGAAGTTCTCACACGGGTCATTATTATTATTATTATTATTATTATTATTATTATTATTATTATTATTATTATTATTATTAACTAGAAGTTCTCACACGGGTCATTATTATTATTATTATTATTATTATTATTATTATTATTATTATTATTATTATTATTATTGTTATTATTATTATTATTATTATTATTATTATTATTATTATTAACTAGAAGTTCTCACACGGGTCATTATCAGAAGTTATTCTCTGACAACAGCCGGTTGTGTTTCCTGCAGTCTTGGTGACAACAAGCCTCCCCAGATTCCTTGTACTCTTCAACTTTTCGATAAAATTTGAACATCAATTTTTATCATCGCAATAGCCGATTACCACTGATTCTTTGCTTGCAATGACCATCAGTTTTCATTGTAACTTGGGTGCTAATAATTTTCTCCAGATTCCAGTTATCTTTGCACTCATTTCAGTGACGGTCTGATTAGTGCTCTTTCTCCTCGGTATTTCAATCCTCCTTGACTCTTCGCGATCATTTAGTGCGGTGCTAGTCGATGTTTTGGAGGCGGGAGATAATTAATTTACAATTTTGCGATTTTCAGGGGGGGGGATCTTTTGGTTCTAAGAGGTGTTCCTACCCCGTCACCTCACTACATAAACGAGTCTCCGCGCAGAAATCGGGAGATCGAGCTGTGATTTTGAGAGAATCCAATACAATGAAGGGTCGGCACCGCTTTCTCTCTCCTGAACCGCTATCACCGTAAAACCGAGAGTAATTAATCTAATTGGGACTCAGTAAAATTTTGTCAAAATCGACATTTTAACAATTGTATATAAGTATATATTTTGTACATCTATCTTGAATTAACCAGCAGAATAGATAACTAAGTTGTGTCTTTCTTTTGTGCGCATGAGATTGCTACTTTCCAGCGTGGCGGATCGACGAAGCAGCGGCCTATCAACCCGAAGGTGAAATTGATTCCGACCAAATCGATTGACGGGTGAGATACCTTGTGAATGATCCTCTGCGAAGAACAAGCACAGGTCACATTGGATCCATGACCGGGGATTGATTCGTATGGGTACAAGGAGATCCCTTATTAGGGAACGCCGACCTTTCACGACACTCAACGGAACCACTAAACGGAATTATTCTCCATATGGTTGAGAGAGGATCGTTTTGTCTTTTCCAATAGCTCCAGCAGATAATTATTGATTAGGCACTCATCGACCATCTTCTATTCTGCAAAAATATAAAAAACGCTTAAAATGTAACATGATATTTTAATAATTGCAGATTTCGTATGTATTATTATACAGTTAATGTTCTATCGACTTTTATATATTATAAAGTTGCGATTTCCCAAATAAAATATATATCTATATGACTTGAATTCATCAGCTTGAATCGAAACCGAATCTCAAACTTATGAATATATATATATATATATATATATATATATATATATATATATGAATATACATATATTATTATTATTATTATTATTATTATTATTATTATTATTATTATTTTATTTTATCAACAATTCCTTTCTGTTGCAAGTTTAGAATATAATTGTCAATAATACCAACTCAATTATAATCTCAGCTCAATGAATTTTCCAAAGAGTTTTCAGAGCATATATACGTAAATTGAATAAAATCACAACCTACATGAATAGAAATTCACTTGTTTTGGCGTTAAGCTCTTATAGCTGTTAACGCCAAAATAAGTAAATTTCTATTCATGTAGGTTGTGATTTTATTCAATTTACGTATATATATATATATATATATATATATATATATATATATATATATATATATGTATATATATATATGTATATATATATATATATATGTATATATATATGTATATATATATATATATATGTATATATATATATATATATGTATATATATATATATATATGTATATATTATTCAAATTTCTATTCAAAATAAGTGTCTTCAAATAGTGTGCAACTATTTTCTTATTTGATATTCCTGCTCGAAACTGGAGCGAACCCACACGTCACAAATGTACAGCTCGTACTTTCAAATTTCTTCTCCAGGACTTACCTCCTCTAATAACAACAAAATGAAGAAAAAAAAAACTACGGACTAACTAACTACCCTGATGAAGCTATTTTTAGCGAAATATCGGACTTACAACATCAAACAAAAGGGCATAAAAATGATTTTATCATTTTCCTGACACTTAAAGTTTTCAAACTTTTCAAATTTATATTCAAAATAAGTGTCTTCAAATAGTGTGCAACTATTTTTTAATTAACAATGTAATATTTAAAGATTTTTCGAATCGCCCAGTTTCTAATGCCTCAGTTTTTAATATGACCTAAGTAGAAGTACAAGTTTATGGTGGTTTCACGATGAAACTTTTTATAACTTAGTGTCTTAATTTTTTTTTTTTTTTTTTTTTGTAAGTAAAAATAAATTGTTTGGGTGTAAATTCCCAAAATCATTTCACTCTAAGTAATTTAGGTGACTAAAATAGAAATTAACCACAATTAGCATTACAGTTTAAACAATGCAAAATAATTCAACAGATTCCTCAATAAATCAGTTTCGTGTACGCTTCCAGTAGTTCCAATATGGGTGATATATTTACCAGAAGGTTTTATTAGAAACTAAGCACCCCCTAAACGTCAGTAAATATTGATTTTTTTTCTTCTGTATTTTCTTTCGTTATAAAAAAAACGGACGTAAAAAATATAAGCATATATGCATTTTTATCGATTAATTTTTAACGATGTTTTTTTTTTAATCAAATATTGTTATTGATACATATTGTGAACAAGATGTATCCCGGCGTTTGCTCGGCTTTGGCCAGAACATGACATCAATAGCCGGATTTTTAATTACATATTAGTAACATACGAACAATTACATTTTTATTTACATAGATTATATCTACTTTTATATAAAACAAACTTTGTCTGTGTGTGCCTGCGTGAATGAGTTGATTTCCTATAGACTCGAAAACGGTCGGGCCGATTTAATGAAATTGCACACAAATATACTTTATATGTCTGACAGTGTTCGTAAATGTGTTTTATCAATATAGGAATATCTTTGATAAGTATCGATGATCGAAATAATCTAATGAAAGAAGGAACATGCGATTTAGTTAACCCCTTATACAGCCTAACATCACAAATGCATTTGAGAAGTTTTATTATCACACAAGCCGAAAAGCTCAACATATAAAATAAGCAATATGTCCTTTGATATGACAGGGGCGCGTTCGAAATGAATGTTTCTGTCTAAAGCACAATTGCACCATGGTATTTGACTTTTTTCATTTTAAACTTTAATCCAAACTATTACAACCGCACAAGCATATAAAATCAACTGTGAGTTCTTTGATATAACAGGGGCGCATTCTAAATGAATGTTTCTGCTTAGAGCATAATTGAAATATGATACTTGACTTTTGCATCTTTAAATTTAATGCAAGCCATTATATGTAAAAAATAATTTTATAAAATTAATAGTAGGTTCTCTACAGTGTAATGTAGACTATAATATATTGTAGACTAAGTCACTGCAAGAGGCATGTGAAAATTCCTCCTGGGGCAGCGCGATGGGTGCCCAACTAGAGCAGGCACTCAATCGATTTGATTGTAAAAATGGTCGATTTCACCGATTTCGATAACAATAAAAATATAGGAGTGTGAAACATTTATTGATCATCATTTAATCCCGGGCAACGTCGCGTCTCCCTGACAGTTATTATTAAATTTCTAACAATATTTTACCTATATAATCATAAAGACGACATTCGACAGATTCCACTACATCGCTTTCGAATGGCGTAAACAATATTGAAATAGCTGATGACTTACAAATTTCACCCGATGTGACATGGCTTCTGTTATTATCGAAATCTCAATTAATATTAGCTTGTATTGAATTATCTCCCTTATATCCCGAAATATAACCGACGTGAAACTTACTAAGCTTCATTGAACGCATAACATGGCAAACATTTGAGTAAAGAACTCTGTGGTGTTAAGACTAAAAGCGGTTATCTACTTTAAAATTCGATTTATTAATTCCTTAATGTCTAAGCACGAACACCAATATTTTTGTGTACTCTCACAAAGCAAAACATCTTCCAAAATTTTGTTTTTGCAAATATCAATGAAACCTATACAAAATGGAAATATATAGTATTAAATAATAAGGATATAAGACTACGTGTGCTGCTCGACTCCACAACAATTGCCTACCTCAACGTTGCGGTCTGTTGATTTCTTCCCCTTCATCTTCTCTTCTGCCTGTGTCATCGTCCCTTACATTGGCGTCTGCCGAGAGGGGGGGTGACAAAGCGCGGGCGTGTGTATCGCAGCAGTAGCGGTTGTATGCAAAAGACCGAGCTGTCTGCCAGGTGATGTCACGACAAGGAAGAAGGAAATAAAAAGATCATAAAAACAAAAGACGTGATCGAGAGAAGGACATAAATAGACGTGGGTTAGCAACAGGGAACTACGTATCCTGAACATGGTCGCACAAAGACAGAGTACCACGTGTTCGACACGGCAGAGTCTGGTTAAGCACATTGGAGTACGAGAATATTTTAAACAGAGACAAGGCGTTATTTTTTTAAGTACCTGTAAAATAAAGGTTTGTTGTTTCACTGAAATAAAAGAGTGAATTGAATTCTTTTCTTTGTTTCCTTGCGATTCTCTGCAGACAACTTGTGGGTCCAGAGAGTTGACATGTAACGACTACATTACAGAGGGGGCGCTGTGGTTCACACGTATGAAAAATAAAATGAAATAAAACACAAAAACACTAACATTCTGCAAATATCAGTAGATGTGTGTGTATGTGTGTATGTGTGTATGTGTATTGTGTGTGTATGTGTATGTGCATGTGTATGTGTATGTGTATGTGTATGTGAGTGTGTGCATGTGTGTGCATGTGTGTGCATGTGTGTGTATGTGTGTGTATGTGTGCTTGTGTGTGTGTATGCGTGTGTGTATGTGTGTGTATGTCTGTGTGTGTGTGTGTGTGACAACATCGACCCTTTACACATTATAGTCCACATCATCTACGTTTTTGTCAGTTAATGTCAGTTCATCTCTCTTAAAGTTTTTTCGATTTGGTTCAAGCCACGAACTGCCTTCTACTCCGTTAAACAGGAAAGTGTTATCACGTCAAAACTGCCCCTAACTGTCGCAAACACAAAACTACCCGTAAACTTCGCAAAACTCATTGCCACTCCCAAAACTGACCGCAAACTAATTCTTCACATATTGGCATCCTTTCTCCCAATTACTGTCACACCTTGAATCCTTTCTTTTTGTACCCTAGTGACCAACTTCCTGCAACATTGTTCCACTGATAAACTTATTTCCTTTTACTTCCTAACACCTGAGGAGGGACATAAGTATCATAAGGGATCAAAAGCGTTTCTTCGTATATTAAATTATGTTATCTTCCTTTTCGTGCTGATAAGTTATGTCTTTATTAGAACTTTTCGTTAACGTCGCTCCAGAAATAAAAATGAGATTTTATCCTATTTATCCCCAGAGACAAATTCTAGTTGAGACTTTAAGACAAAAATAATAGAAAATGTAAACACCTTGTGCGTTCTATTAACGCATGTTATGGGGAAAAGTGTTGTCCCCTTTTCCTGTGAATAAGGACATCAGATAAGTGGAAAATGAGATTAGGATAAGCCGAGATTCGAACCTTGTAAGCAAGGTTAAGAAATAGATTTAGAAATGAGAATGTTAGAATTTAGCTATTGTTAAATTCCATATAAAATAGTTAGATATTGTTTGTATTGTAAAAAGAATTTGATTGTTCGTTCTTTTATGAAAACTGAATTAAAAATGTCAGCTAAAAAGAATGAGCAATACAAATTAAATATATATTGTCAGAAAATAGGTTAGGTAAAAAAAAATAGGTTAGTTGAGAATTCTTTGTTGTCGAAAGTGTGTTTGGAACGTGTGCTTAGCCACGTGAGTTGGTCACGTTTTGGAACCACATATCTGACGTCATAGCAAAAAGGGAATTCTCAATATAGGAGCTAATTTTTAGTCAAATCAAGGCAGTCGGGCAGTCAAGCTCGAACAGTCAGCAGAGTCGGTCGGAGAGCTGACATGGTCAGAGGGGGGCCCCTTTAGAAGCGAAGGGAGAACATTTAACCATGTAGGACAAATGTGAATTCCTGACGTCATCATTCGATTGGTCAAATGAAATAAAGAATATCATCGATTTTTGTAACTGTTTGTCATGTGTCGTCATTCCACCAACTGAAAGGTAACTGTGTTTGGTCTATCATCCATCAATAATGAACTTCGTACAACCCCCTTCCAAGTAATGTATCCCCTCCTCTATCATAAGTAATTATTCTTTCCTCTGATGTAAAAAGAACTACTCACCCTCTCTGCTTGCTAATATATCTTATAAGAAACATCTCTCACACTCTGCTATAAACCTCTCCCTCTTTCTTTCCCTCATCGTTACCTCTGTATTGCATGTACCCGATATATGATCCCCAATATGAAGCTCCCTGCTATACAACACGTATAGCTTCAGCTTTGTAAAAAAATGTATCACGTTGATAATAATGCATTACATTTAAAAATGTCATCCAATATTTAGTTTCCATTTCATTGCAATAACAGATTTCAAGGCACTTATGAAGAATAAGGGTCATTCACAAAGAATAAAAATATCAGAATAAAATTGAAAAAAAAAATCCTATGAAAATCATAGGGCCCTCAAGTTAAAATCAATTTTTACAATATATTTTGTTTATTAAATTGCAATACTAAAATACACAATAGTATCAAAGTATGAATTTCTAAATAACAGCATTATTATTTCAGGACGGTCCGTATTCTGCATGACTACCGACAGACACTTTTTACTATAGAAAACAAACCGAAAACTGATCAGCAAATATATAGAAAATAAACGTTACCAAGGGTATAGTAAGTTAATTTTCTACCTACGTGGATAAGGTGTTTTAACTTATTTTAAAGCGTTTATTCAATTTGAAACGCAAAGAGTGCCGAGCGCTGAAGTAAAACCGACAACATGTTGTTGTCAGTTCAGACCTAAATACATAGCTAAT
>NC_136498.1:107317922-107322922 GCF_053919585.1 Euprymna scolopes
TGACTACTTCATTTAATCACATAAATTAATATACGAAAGTATTATTTTATGCGTAAACTTTAAGTATTTGCTTCAACGGTGCTCAATACATAGGTAGAGCTACATAGTAAGCCTGACGAATCCTCGCGTGGATGGAACGCGGAATATTCTGTGTAGCTTAATTGCCATATATATTTTTATAACTTACTATATATATATATATATATATATATATATACATAAATATATATATATATGTATATATATATATATATATATATATATATATATATATATATATATATATATATATATATATATATATAGGGGTGGTTGCCCGGACGAAATTGATTATTTCCCTCCATAGGTCTTTATCTTCCATGACCTTAAGAAGATCGTCAAGTTGTAAGCCAGTGTTTTCTGTCAATAATTTTGTATAAGTCTTGACAGGTTTTCTTACTTTAGCGGTTCTGTGTGTAGGATCTCACAGTACCACGTAACAGACGATCTCCTTTTTTTTTCTTCTGTAGCAATGTCCGGCATGACGTGCTCTTGTTTCTTTTATTACTGAAGAGATCCCGGGCAACGGACCATACAAACTGTTAATGGTTGGGTGTGTTTTCTAGCTTACGTTTACCCCTGCCCGAAGCATTCGAGTGTAAGTTCCATAATTGACTTTCATTTTTTTTTTTTTGTATATTTCTATGGCTGTTTCCTTCAGACTTTTTTAAATCTATATATTTAACCACGCAAAATGTTAAAATATTCATTGGTTTGGGGATTAAGTTATGTGTGAAAAGATATTAGTTGTTCTACTTAGCTGTGATTTGTAATGTATTTGTGTGTGTGTGTTTTTGGATTTAGTTATGTGTGAAAAGATATTAGTTATTCTACTTAGCTGTGATTTATAATGGATTTGTGTGTGTGTGTGTTTTTGGATTAAGTTATGTGTGAAAAGATATTAGTTATTCTACTTAGCTGTGATTTATAATGGATTTGTGTGTGTGTGTGTTTTTGGATTTAGTTATGTGTGAAAAGATATTAGTTATTCTACTTAGCTGTAATTTGTAATGGATGTGTGTGTGTGTTTTTGGATTTAGTTATGTGTGAAAAGATATTAGTTATTCTACTTAGCTGTGATTTATAATGGATTTGTGTGTGTGTTTTTGGATTTAAGTTATGTGTGAAAAGATATTAGTTATTCTACTTAGCTGTGATTTATAATGGATTTGTGTGTGTGTGTTTTTGTATTTAGTTATGTGTGAAAAGATATTAGTTATTCTACTTAGCTGTGATTTATAATGGATTTGTGTGTGTGTGTGTTTTTGGATTTAGTTATGTGTGAAAAGATATTAGTTATTCTACTTAGCTGTGATTTATAATGGATTTGTGTGTGTGTGTGTTTTTGTATTTAGTTATGTGTGAAAAGATATTAGTTATTCTACTTAGCTGTGATTTGTAATGGATTTGTGTGTGTGTGTGTGTGTGTTTGGATTTAGTTATGTGTGAAAAGATATTAGTTATTCTACTTAGCTGTGATTTGTAATGGATGTGTGTGTGTGTTTTTGGATTTAGTTATGTGTGAAAAGATATTAGTTATTCTACTTAGCTGTGATTTATAATGGATTTGTGTGTGTGTGTGTGTTTTTGGATTTAGTTATGTGTGAAAAGATATTAGTTATTCTACTTAGCTGTGATTTATAATGGATTTGTGTGTGTGTGTGTTTTTGTATTTAGTTATGTGTGAAAAGATATTAGTTATTCTACTTAGCTGTGATTTGTAATGGATTTGTGTGTGTGTGTGTGTTTGGATTTAGTTATGTGTGAAAAGATATTAGTTATTCTACTTAGCTGTGATTTGTAATGGATGTGTGTGTGTGTTTTTGGATTTAGTTATGTGTGAAAAGATATTAGTTATTCTACTTAGCTGTGATTTGTAATGGATTTGTGTGTGTGTGTGTTTTTGGATTTAGTTATGTGTGAAAAGATATTAGTTATTCTACTTAGCTGTGATTTGTAATGGATTTATGTGTGTGTGTGTTTTTGGATTTAGTTATGTGTGAAAAGATATTAGTTATTCTACTTAGCTGTGATTTGTAATGGATTTTTTTTATATATTTTTAATGACTGTTTCCTTAAGACTTTCTTAAATCTATATTTTTAACCACGCTAAATGTTAAAATATTCATTGGTTTTGGGATTAAGTTATGTGTGAAAAGATATTAGTTGCTCTACATAGCTGTGATTTGTAATGTATTTGTGTGTGTGTGTTTTTTGGATTTAGTTATGTGTGAAAAGATATTAGTTATTCTACTTAGCTGTGATTTGTAATGGATTTGTGTGTGTGTGTGTTTTTGGATTTAGTTATGTGTGAAAAATATTAGTTGTTCTACTTAGCTGTGATTTGTAATGTATTCACCAAATTACATTTTTATGGAAATCGCTCCAAACAATGCAGGAAGTAATTTGATGTCAACGGCTATGAAATTAATTCAAGGTAAAAAATTAACCAACAATAAATTAGATGGGTAGATTTCGACCCCCAAAACAGAAAATATTCAATTTTTCTAAAATATCGTCCATAGAATGTAAAGATCAAAGGACAAAATGACTGATAATATCTTACTAAGTTTCTGTCTATTATTCTCTCCCTCTCTGTGTTGTTTGATTTCCCAATATTATTTTATACTGTGCTTATCACCCTCGCTTCATCTCGCTCTCTCTCTCGCTCTCTCTCTCTCTCTCTCTCTCTCTCTCTCTCTTTCTTTAATTATTAATAATCAAGTAATTAAACACAAAAAAAACTAAATATGAAACAAGATTATAAAGTCCATTATAAACAATAGGGAATATCCTCACGGTATTTATACTATTTAATCTGGCGAGAACGGGAACATAAGGAGAGTGAGAGGGGGTAAATAGCCGGCAGAAAGAAACTTATTTTGAATTTAGTTTTTTTTTTTTTCTTTATAGTTTTAAATATTTTAACTGGCTTTTCCAACTCTCTATTTCTTATTCCAAATCGTCTAACACGAGCTCAGTGGGTGACTAAACGGGTTACATTTTTTTTTTTTTTTTTCTGCTTTAATGTTTTTACTAAGCGGTAAGTGATCATCCTACAAAGCGTTCAGTCTCCGATTAAAACTGAACGATGAGAGAACGCTACGAACACACAGACACAGACACAGAAAATAGGCAGTCGCGCGACCGCGCGTTCGTCGCAGCCTATTGGAGAGAACGTCAATTTACAAGGTGCGTGTTATATTTGAACACAAACGTTATTTTATTTTATTTTATTTATTTATTTATATATATTTTTTACTGTAGCAAGATTATTATTTGGCTTCGAGAGATCACGCACATTACCTTACTCAAGCTATTGTTTCTTTTCTTTTTTCTCTCTCTTTTTTTTTTTTTTTTTTTTGTCTACGTCATGCCACGTCATAGGAAATAGACATCGTTACGACCGCGGCTAATTACGTTCCACAATTTCTTGTTTGTTTCATTTTAATCGTGTCTTCGGATGTAAAAAATTAACAGGCCGCCCGGCGTTGCCCGGTCGTAAAATACGCATAAATATTATATTTTAATAAATATTATATTTGAATTCAAACAAAAACTGAGATATATGCATACGAGTATTATGTTTTTTTTTTGTTTTGTTTTTTGTTTTCTAAACAGTTCACCTGTAAGAAAAGAGAAATACTCAGGTTGAAATCGAAAACAAAACCTAAAGACAATGTGTCAAGTCCGATAACCATCATGCCAGCTTGAAACGTTCTCTAAAAAGTGTTTTCAAACCTACAGATTCTTAACATAAAGAATCTGTCATGCGAAGGATTCACGCATGGGCATTCGTGAAACAGTTGACAAACAGATAAAAAAAGATTCGACGACCCTCCACGTACCAATTTTTCGATTGTGACCCTTTAGCCGCTCGTTTTTTTTTTCCAGATGAAAACTGATTAAAAGTATTTCACATGTCTGATAACCCTATATACCAAATTGCAAGTCTGTAGCTCAAATACCCATTGAGTATATAAGTTGATAATTTCCCTAACACACACACATTCCTACTTTTATATATATATATATATATATATATATATATATATATATATATATTACACGGTGGTCACCACTTATCAAGGCCCAGAAGCCACTCAGGGATAAGGGTTATTGTAAGTACAGTACGTTAGTGTGGAGATTTAATGAAGTGTTCAGTTAAGGGGACGGTTCATCAGGAATTTGTTTACGTTGGACTTGAAGACATCCAGGTTGTAGTCAGGTGGGAAGCAGGCTGACGGAACAGAGTTCCACAGGCGTGCAGTTCTAAGAAAGAAGATATATTGACAAGAATATTCATAAACACTTTTTTTTTTAAATAAATATCTTCATTAACTTTTATGAATTTTCTGCGTATTTTTTTTCTTATCAAATGTATATATTTATTTGCATATTTAGAAAAAAAATACTTAAAGATATTTTTCACAGAAAATTAAAGTATTTGAAAAAATGCGTACACACACACACAAGCACACTCTCACACGCACACGCACACACACACACACACACACACACACACACACACACATATGAAGCGTCTCGTGTGTAAAGAATAAGGTTTAACATGTTAAGAACGTGGCTGAAATAAATACACAATGTTTTGGAAGTATTATTTATAAAATTGTATAGAAGTTAGTTTTTCTTACAAAGGAATCACCACTTATCAAGGCCCAGATGCCACTCGAGGATAAGGGTTAAAGAGTGTTCAGTGGTAAAAAGGACAATATCATAGTAATCGTTATAAGTGTAAATTTGGTAAATTGGATTACTTAAGGGTGGCAGCTCAGCTAGAATTTGTTTACGTTGGACTTGAAGACAGCCATATTGTAGTCAGTTGGAAAGTAGGTAAATGGAAGAGGGTTCCACAGGTGTGCAGTTCTTTGTTCATGGAATCTACGCTTAGGTTTAGGCACAAATAAACAGTGGGGGAAATTATTGATAGTGGTGTCAGTTAG
>NC_136498.1:107327922-107340422 GCF_053919585.1 Euprymna scolopes
ACAAGAACTTGTTCACATTCCATTTGAAAGCATCCATGTTGTATTCAACCGGCAAGCAGACCAGTGGAACAGTTATAGGAACAAGCTTTCGTCGTGGAACCTGCGTTTAGATTTAGGCAGTGTTCAAGAGCTGGGGGAAATCGTATATAGTGGTTGTAGCGTGTCGGGTGGTTTGTGAGAAATTTTGGCAATGGAGGGGGAATAGATTAAATCTCAGATGAGCACTTGCCATGGAAATAATGATAAAGCAGAGACAGACTCGCAACTTCTTAGACTTGAAGACAACCATATTGTAGTTAGCTGAAAAGCAGGAAAACGGAATACAATTCCACAGATGTGCAGTTCTAAGAAATAAACTTTGTTCATGGAATCTACGTTTAGGTTTAGACACATATAACGAGTGGGGGAAATTATTGATAGTGTTTTCAGCAAGGCGAGTGTTTTTTGTGAAAGTTTGGTGAGGGAGGACCATAGACTGAAACTCAGTCGAACACTTTCCATGAAAATAACGATAGAGCAGAGACAGACTCGCAACCTCTTTTCTGTGAAAAAAGAGGTTGCAGGGAAAAGAAAAGCGCATCACCTACTAGGTTTCGAAGTCGGTTTTGAACTCTATTAAGGCTGGATAAAGCGCACCGAGCAACTCTTTACCATATATGACAACAGTACTCGATTTCAGGGCATACCTGGCTCTTATACAGATAAAGCATTATATTGGCAGTGAGATACCTACTGGAGCAGTAGAATGATCCAACCATTTTTCCAGCGATCTTGGCAACAGATTTGATGTATGTATTCCATTTCAGATCAGGAGTGAAGGTCAATCGCAAAAGCATGGCAAGACAGGGAGCTTCCCCAAGACAAGAGCTATTCATTTCAATTGAGGTGTGATGGGGGGGGGGGTCAGATGATGAAAGGAGAGAACCTTGGTTCTCGAAGCATTTAAATCAACCAGCCATATTTTTCTCCCATTGCACCACGTTCTCCAGATTAGGAGAAAGATAATTATTGCTGGCCTTTGAATATTTACGAATATTCTTATTTATTATATTTAAAAGCAATATGTTTTTATTAAAAAGTTGTACGAAAACGAAATAAAATAAACAAGATATAATGGAATGTAATTGGCTTAGGTCACCAAATTACCTAACACATCCTATTTCGTACGACGTAGGCAACACGCAATAGCTCGCGTAAGCTAATATGCACGATCGTTGCAAAATTAATGCCTTCTAAATTTTTATTCTGCCCGAATTGATCAGAGAAAACTGTAAATTGAATTGTTATGATGAGCGACTCTATGAATTCATGGCCCGAAATTTTCATCTTTCCGTTGCAGATATTGACCGTGTGAGACTCCAAGAAAGCAACCCCTGTTATGGGCGTGCGTCAGAAGCAAAGATGCGTCATTGAATTCCTGGCAAAAGTGCATTATGAATGATGGTGACCATGCAGAAAGTAAATTCTGGAACACAAAAGGGCGCTCGATGTAATGGTACCGTTTACATATTCGCAGCCCTTCAACTTTTAAAGGTTAAAAAAATTGGAGACTTTACTTTTTAAACGACCCTCGTATTATATAAAGTGCTAGTTGATAAATCCTTGTTTCTGTAAGTATTTTGGGGGTTTGTTTTACTGTACACATAGATTCGAAAAAGTTGTCAAAAAACAAATATATAACAAATGGGGTTTGTATTACTGTACACATAGATTCGAAAAAGTTGTCAAAAAACAAATATATAACAAATGGGGTTTGTATTACTGTACACATAGATTCGAAAAAGTTGTCAAAAAACAAATATATAACAAATGGGGTTTGTATTACTGTACACATAGATTCGAAAAAGTTGTCAAAAAACAAATATATAACAAATGGGGTTTGTATTACTGTACACATAGATTCGAAAAAGTTGTCAAAAAACAAATATATAACAAATGGGGTTTGTATTACTGTACACATAGATTCGAAAAAGTTGTCAAAAAACAAATATATAACAAATGGGGTTTGTATTACTGTACACATAGATTCGAAAAAGTTGTCAAAAAACAAATATATAACAAATGGGGTTTGTATTACTGTACACATAGATTCGAAAAAATTGTCAAAAAACAAATATATAACAAATGGGGTTTGTATTACTGTACACATAGATTCGAAAAAGTTGTCAAAAAACAAATATATAACAAATGGGGTTTGTATTACTGTACACATAGATTCGAAAAAGTTGTCAAAAAACAAATATATAACAAATGGGGTTTGTATTACTGTACACATAGATTCGAAAAAGTTGTCAAAAAACAAATATATAACAAATGGGGTTTGTATTACTGTACACATAGATTCGAAAAAGTTGTCAAAAAACAAATATATAACAAATGAGGTTTGTATTACTGTACACATAGATTCGAAAAAGTTGTCAAAAAACAAATATATAACAAATGGGGTTTGTTTTACTGTACACATAGATTCGAAAAAGTTGTCAAAAAACAAATATATAACAAATGGGGTTTGTATTACTGTACACATAGATTCGAAAAAGTTGTCAAAAAACAAATATATAACAAATGGGGTTTGTATTACTGTACACATAGATTCGAAAAAGTTGTCAAAAAACAAATATATAACAAATGGGGTTTGTTTTACTGTACACATAGATTCGAAAAAGTTGTCAAAAAACAAATATATAACAAATGGGGTTTGTATTACTGTACACATAGATTCGAAAAAGTTGTCAAAAAACAAATATATAACAAATGGGGTTTATATTACTGTACACATAGATTCGAAAAAATTGTCAAAAAACAAATATATAACAAATGGGGTTTGTATTACTGTACACATAGATTCGAAAAAGTTGTCAAAAAACAAATATATAACAAATGGGGTTTGTATTACTGTACACATAGATTCGAAAAAGTTGTCAAAAAACAAATATATAACAAATGGGGTTTGTATTACTGTACACATAGATTCGAAAAAGTTGTCAAAAAACAAATATATAACAAATGGGGTTTGTATTACTGTACACATAGATTCGAAAAAGTTGTCAAAAAACAAATATATAACAAATGAGGTTTGTATTACTGTACACATAGATTCGAAAAAGTTGTCAAAAAACAAATATATAACAAATGGGGTTTGTTTTACTGTACACATAGATTCGAAAAAGTTGTCAAAAAACAAATATATAACAAATGAGGTTTGTATTACTGTACACATAGATTCGAAAAAGTTGTCAAAAAACAAATATATAACAAATGGGGTTTGTATTACTGTACACATAGATTCGAAAAAGTTGTCAAAAAACAAATATATAACAAATGGGGTTTGTATTACTGTACACATAGATTCGAAAAAGTTGTCAAAAAACAAATATATAACAAATGGGGTTTGTATTACTGTACACATAGATTCGAAAAAGTTGTCAAAAAACAAATATATAACAAATGGGGTTTGTATTACTGTACACATAGATTCGAAAAAGTTGTCAAAAAACAAATATATAACAAATGGGGTTTGTATTACTGTACACATAGATTCGAAAAAGTTGTCAAAAAACAAATATATAACAAATGGGGTTTGTATTACTGTACACATAGATTCGAAAAAGTTGTCAAAAAACAAATATATAACAAATGGGGTTTGTATTACTGTACACATAGATTCGAAAAAGTTGTCAAAAAACAAATATATAACAAATGGGGTTTGTATTACTGTACACATAGATTCGAAAAAGTTGTCAAAAAACAAATATATAACAAATGGGGTTTGTATTACTGTACACATAGATTCGAAAAAGTTGTCAAAAAACAAATATATAACAAATGGGGTTTGTATTACTGTACACATAGATTCGAAAAAGTTGTCAAAAAACAAATATATAACAAATGGGGTTTGTATTACTGTACACATAGATTCGAAAAAGTTGTCAAAAAACAAATATATAACAAATGGGGTTTGTATTACTGTACACATAGATTCGAAAAAGTTGTCAAAAAACAAATATATAACAAATGGGGTTTGTATTACTGTACACATAGATTCGAAAAAGTTGTCAAAAAACAAATATATAACAAATGGGGTTTGTATTACTGTACACATACATTCGAAAAAGTTGTCAAAAAACAAATATATAACAAATGGGGTTTGTTTTACTGTACACATAGATTCGAAAAAGTTGTCAAAAAACAAATATATAACAAATGGGGTTTGTATTACTGTACACATAGATTCGAAAAAGTTGTCAAAAAACAAATATATAACAAATGGGGTTTGTATTACTGTACACATAGATTCGAAAAAGTTGTCAAAAAACAAATATATAACAAATGAGGTTTGTATTACTGTACACATAGATTCGAAAAAGTTGTCAAAAAACAAATATATAACAAATGGGGTTTGTATTACTGTACACATAGATTCGAAAAAGTTGTCAAAAAACAAATATATAACAAATGGGGTTTGTATTACTGTACACATAGATTCGAAAAAATTGTCAAAAAACAAATATATAACAAATGGGGTTTGTATTACTGTACACATAGATTCGAAAAAGTTGTCAAAAAACAAATATATAACAAATGGGGTTTGTATTACTGTACACATAGATTCGAAAAAATTGTCAAAAAACAAATATATAACAAATGGGGTTTGTATTACTGTACACATAGATTCGAAAAAGTTGTCAAAAAACAAATATATAACAAATGGGGTTTGTATTACTGTACACATAGATTCGAAAAAGTTGTCAAAAAACAAATATATAACAAATGGGGTTTGTATTACTGTACACATAGATTCGAAAAAGTTGTCAAAAAACAAATATATAACAAATGGGGTTTGTATTACTGTACACATAGATTCGAAAAAGTTGTCAAAAAACAAATATATAACAAATGGGGTTTGTATTACTGTACACATAGATTCGAAAAAGTTGTCAAAAAACAAATATATAACAAATGGGGTTTGTATTACTGTACACATAGATTCGAAAAAGTTGTCAGAAAACAAATATATAATAAATGGGGTTTTTTATTACTGTACACATAGATTCGAAAAAGTTGTCAAAAAACAAATATATAACAAATGGGGTTTGTTTTACTGTACACATAGATTCGAAAAAGTTGTCAAAAAACAAATATATAACAAATGGGGTTTGTATTACTGTACACATAGATTCGAAAAAGTTGTCAAAAAACAAATATATAACAAATAAATGTTATCAAAGGCAAGATAAGTTACTTTTCTGCCAAACTGGATATATTTTTTGTGTTTTTATTTAATGTAACATATTTATTCAACTCGAAAAACATACAGTGTTTACCGATGTATTCGAAAATTCAAGATGGCGTCTCACACCCTCTTTAACACCGTAAGTATGGAAAAAGGTGTTATAAATAAAAAACTATACAAAATACTATTAAAAACCCGCCGAATATATGTCAACCTATGTCACGGTAACTTATATTGAGCGAGTTTTTAACAGTATTTTATCCGGTTTTTTATTTATAACATCTTTTCCCACACTTACCGTGTTAAAGAGAGAATAAGACGCCATCTTGAATGTTCCAATACATCGGTAAACACTGTATGGTTTTCGAGCTGAATAAATATGTTAAATTGAATAAAAACACGAAAAATATGTCCAGTTTGGTAGAAAAGTAACTTATCTTGCCTTTGATAACATTTATTTGTTATATATTTGTTTTTTGACAACTTTTTCGAATCTATGTGTACAGTAATACAAACCCTATTTTTGTTTTTCCTATATATACTTGAATACCACAAAATACATGTTAAAATATATTGTAGTTCTGGGATTGTGTTATATTGTAAATAAAAAGAAGCTGATTCAGTTCATCTGTATTAACTATAATTTATAATTAACTAACTCCTCCTCCTTCTTCTTCTTCTTCTCCCCCTCCACCTCCTCCTTTACTTCTTCCCCTCTCTTTCTCTTTCTCTTTCTTTATCGCTACCTCTATCTTAGCTATTTACGAATTGGTATCGGCTTCTTTCTACAGAATTTAAAAAACAAAAAAAATAATGAAGAAACAATACATGAAAGTAAAAAAAAAAAAAAAAAAAAAAGAAGTTAGAAATGGGAACCCCTTCCACCCATGATCGCTAAAGAAAAAGCCCCCCTGCTCGGCTGATGCCATACAAAATAATTGTAAGTGGCCAAGAGGGATTGAAAAACCGAGGAGGGAGAGTACTAACTAGACCTTCACTGGGATAGTGCGGTGAGTACTGGGACATTGGGTAGGCTCATTAAAACTCCAATCCCAGAGAAGACGAATAGCCACTGTCAATGATAATCAATGGTAAACGGATGTTGCAACTTTATTTGCAAAGGTGGTCAATAGTAGGGAATACTGGCACTTTAAGGAGACATGTTGTTAACTGCAGAGATTATTATCAGTGTGTAATGATTACTGACAATTATAATAATAAGTGAAGCATGCATGGTCCCCCGTGAGTGCACAGTAAACGAGGCACAAAAAATGACTAAGTTCAGCATTTATACCTCCCCGATTTAGCCCCAAAAGTCCTGAGGGTACGTCAAATCCTGGTGAAAATGAACAAACGGTGCAGTTTTATGCCTTAATATATGTGAATTTGAGTTCTGCACCATGCAAAAAAAGAAATGACTAAGTCCATCATTTGCCCCCCCCCATTTAGCCCCCAAAGTCTCCAAAGCCGTAACATATTAAATTTGAGTTCAGCACCATGCAAAACTACTAAATAGACATACACAGAAAATTTTGGACAAATATGGTAAAATAGTCCCAAAAGTGAAGTAGTTTTAATTAGCCCTGAAATAGCCCCTGTGGCACACGCAAGAGTTATCGCTAAGTATAGACAAACAAAATTCTATAGAAATCAGTTAGTTACAACTTTTTCAGAAAGTTTTATAAAAATCCAAGGCATCAATTATTTTTAATAGGCACAAAAGTGTCCATTTTAGCCATTTTAATCCAAAACGGAATCTCGAGGGGTGGGGGGGGGCAACCGGAGTTTTTCCGGAAAATCCGTTCTGTTATATTTTTACTCATATCATGTTTAATGTTTGTGCAAAATTTCAAAAATATCCAAGGCGTAATTATTGAGAAAAGTGCGGACAGATGAAGAGACAAGGGTGAATTTACAGGTTCACCCTCCTTTGTCGGCGGACCAATAAAAATAACGAGAAGAAGATAGTAAATGCAGACTCTGTAGTAAGAGAGCCGAAACAATAAACAACATAAGAGCATGCAGCAAACTAGCCCCCCCCCCAACAAAAAGAATATAAGAATAGATATGATCAAGTGGGGAAGGCAGTACGCTGGTAATTATGCAAACAACTGCTTCTTAAACCCGCTGACAAATACAGAGTGAAATGATAAAATTTTCACCATATGAAAAGCCAACATGATTCCATTTCCGTTTGATAAAAAAACGGTTTTCTCTTTATGTTGCAGGCCAGCAAAATTTGGCCAGTTGTGGATAAATCCCAAGAGCGATAGGAGCATTCTATCATGTATGAAAGTGACACAATGAGATCGGAGATGCGCCGCTGTAAAACTTTTGCTTTCTACCGATCCAAGTTATGAAACAGGACCATTGCTAGCACCCTCAAAATGCATCGCCACGAACAACAGAGACATATCCAGGATGATGAAAACAAAGTTTCCGACCACGCTTCTGGTCTTTGCTGCGGTTTCAAATGAAGACCACATCATACCACCTCACATTTTCGAAGTTGGCTTGAAAGTCTAAAAACACCTATCCTGCCTTGACAGAGTACAAAATAGACTTCGTGGTTTAGTGGGGGATGCCCTTTTCTCTTCCCTGCAGCCTCTCTCCCACAGAAGAGACGTTGCAAGCCTGTCTTTGTTTTATCGCTATTTCCATGGCTAGTGCTCGTCTGAGCTCCAATCCCTCGTCCCCCCTCGCCAATCTTTCACGAGAAACACCCGTCTGGCTGAAACTACTGTCAATAATTTTCCCCACTCTTTATCTGTGCCTAAATCCAAACGTGGATTCCATGAGCAAAGCTTCTTCCTTAGAACTGCACGCCAGTGGAACTCTCTGCCGCTTGCCTGTTCCCCACCTGACTACAACTTGGACGTCTTTAAGTCCAACATAAACAAACTCCTTACAAACCGCCCCCTTAAGACACTCTATCAAAAACCCCAATACTAATGATTACTACAATACTATCTCATTGATTACTGTACACGCAATAACCCTTATCCCTGAGTGGCCTTCGGGCCTTGATAAGTGGTGACCCCCATGTAAAAAAAAAAAAAAAAAGTCAACACCAAAGTGTAGCTGAGATGCTGAAGAGTGTGCTGGTCCTCCGGTGCAATCAGATGGCCGCTGACAGACCTTGGGTGTGGCAGCAGGATTCTGCACCGGCCCACAAGTTCAAAAAGACCCAAGCTTGCCTTCAGAAGGAGAGCTATGATTTTATAACATCCTCTCACTAGCCTCTATCTTCCTCCACCCTGAACCCTCTGGACTACTTCATTTGATCATATGTCGAGAACATCATCAACATGGCCTCCAACAATACCAAAGCAAGCTAGATCGCCGCCATCCGTTGAGTATTCGCCGAGCTCCCGCCAGCACTTGAGGAAAAAACATGCTCCCAGTTATGGACTCGCATAGAGGCGATGATTGAGGCTGAAGGCGGCTACATTAAATAGATGTCAGCTCTACTACATAATCAAGTTACCAGAATTAATTATTTCAAAAGAAGTTTTAAAATAAAGTTGTAGCGTGTTTTCTTTAGGGTGACAATTTTATCGTCCCACCCTGTAGTACAGGCACCCAGCATGCAGCAGTACTTGAAAACGAAAATCAAAAAATTCCTATGGGACATGGATATACAAACGGATAATCCACCACCAAGCAAGAAGACTAGATGCTATAAAACAATATTGTGGGTCTGTATAATATGGGGGGGTGTAAATCGTTCACGAGGTGCATTCAATAAGTTTCCAGACTTTTTTTGTACAAGCATTTAAAATTGCCGTAGACTCTTGAAAATTCAGTATCTTCTTGCTATACTTCTTATGAGATGACTGGCCAATTTTTATGATTTCAGGTTCAAATGAACAGCTATAGCAAGAATTTGAATACACTCTACTAAAGCCTGATTGTCACAACTGGTGAATTTCAAAAATGCAATCCGTACGTGAGGACGCTTTAGAAAAACGATATGCAATACAATTCTGTTTTAAACTTGGGTAAAATTCGACAGAAATGTATGGAATTCTACAAACGGCTGTTGGGCCATTTTGCATGAATCGAACATCAGTTTTCTATTGGCATAAGAGATGCAAGAAAGACCTGGAGTGTGGAAGTGATGAAGAGAGGCGTAGAAAGAGCAAGGAAGCCAGAACACCGAAGTTGATTGGTCAAATAAAGAAGTTCAGTCATAAGGACAGTCGTGTGTCTATAGAGACAATAAATGAATAGTTTTATGTTAGAACTATACACACAATTATTCGCGAGGAGCCGAAGATGCGGAAGATTTGTGCAAAGTTTGTTCCAAGCTTGCTCCATACTTGTCACAGACTATTTGATCAAGCTGGGCATCAAGTTTATCACTCTTTCTATAGTCCGGACTTTGCTCCCTGTGAATTTTTGTTATACCCTAAGCTTAAGGAAAACCTTACAGGATGTCGTCATGAGACAATTGAAGAGATGAAAGATGCTGTGACGAAAGTCATTGACATGCTCAAGCAGAAGGACTTCTAGGGGCCTTCCAGAAAATGTTGGTACAGTACAGCAAGTGCACTGCAGCCGGAAGAGATTACTTCGAAGAGGACTAGAGTTTAATGTGTGTACTATCAATAAATGTTCCCATACGGAAAAAGTCTGAATTTTTTTTAAGGCCCCTCGTATACATAAAATAGTCTGGATTGTTTTTACAAAAAAAACATCCGGTGTATAGAACATCTCGTGTTTGCCCGTGTGTGTGTGTGTGTGTGTGTGTGTGTGTGTGTGTGTGTGTGTGAGAGAGAGAGAGAGAGAGAGAGAGTGTGTGTGAGAGAGAGAGAGACAGACAGACAGACAGACAAACAGGCAGGCAGAGGTTTCATATACATCAAACAGAATAGCGTTTGGCATCGTGTCATATTCGTTCGTAACAACGCCGGACAAGTTTAGTCTTTTATTCTTCATTTCTGCCTATTACTCTGTCAGGGTTGAAATTTCACCGTTGTCGTTTATCGGCCAAATGCCGATACTCGACGGTCCAACCCAACTAACTAAAACTCCACGTCTATCTACACGTCTAAAACAATTTTTATAATTTACAAGCGGGGAGGTGGGCGCCCGGCTTTGCCTGGTCGTAAAATATGCTTAAATATGATATTTTAATTTGTTAAGATTTCGTATATATTATTATAGAGTCATTATTTCAAAAGTTTTTAAAAAGTACTTGGGTGCCATCAACTAGAATCGAAACCGAAAGCAAAACTCTAATAATCAAAGCTGGTGACGTTACCACTGTACCAACGTGACACGTATATGAACTGCTTAAAAATTAAAAATAAACTAAGATGAATTTACAAAATGTTTAACGATTTTTTCAATTTTGACCCACTTTTTGACTTCTTAAAAGAACGGTCCATAAAAAATCGAATCATTTGAGGCTCCTAGTGCTGACTGCTGCTCTGCGACTTAAAGTTTCGAAGGAGATAGAGTTTGAAAATATGAAGACAGACAGACAGCCGTAAATATATCCTTTTATATATTAGATTATTTCAACACCTGATGGTTTTCACATAATCCATTTGTTGTTTCAAACTGTCATGTTTATTCCAAATTCTCTTTCCAACTGATAAAATAATTGTCAAAATAAAATTCTATTTTATCAATTAAACAGTCCTTATTTATTGTTTATGAATATTTCATTATAAAATACCCATTTTCGATAACATTTCATTGAGGCTTAGTAAACTCAATCATAATAATAATCGACGATTATATTTTCCGGCGTTGTCTGGAACCAACAACATAACAATAAAAAAAGTAAGCCATGCCATATCTTGGATTTCGTCGTTCCAGCAGTTCAGAGAGAGAGAATATCAAAGAGGACTGAGAAGCGGAGCATATACACAGAACTGGCTAGACAGCTCAGGGAGATATGGAAGATGAAGAAAGTCAGCGTAATATCAAAAATAGTAAGAGCTCTATGAACAATCCGCAAAAAACTTTGTGAAACGAATGAGTGATTGGAGTCAGAAGGATAGCAATAATGAAAACGGATGAAATATTAAGGATAGCCATCGAATGTGGAGACTAATATAGGAGTAAGCCAGACATATAGAAACTACTGCAGACAGAAAACACAAAAAAAATGCCACATGGAATCATGAAAACTGAAACTATATAATTGTAAATAAAACTCGCGCCCTCTCGCCTTATAAAAGAAAAAAAAAACAGTATTGTGTTGGTTTATTCCGCATCACGCCACATTTGGCGTGATGCGGAACAAACCAACACAACAATTCTTTTTTTTAATCGAGAAGGGTCAATGAGGATAGACGGACCGAGGAGAGAAAACACTAACCAGACCTTCACCGGATACATGCGAAAGGGACTGGGACTTTGGGGAGGCTTATTGCCACTCAAATTCTATGCGTGTGAGTTTATGTGTAACTATATATAAACATACACACATACAAACCTACACATTATATATATATATGTGTGTGTTTGTTTGTTTGTGTGTGTGTGTGATTACTTCATTTAATCACATAAATTAATATACAAAGATATAATTGTATCCGTAATTTTTTCAGTATTTACTTCGACAGTGCTCAATACATAGGTAGAGCTAGGTAGTATATTATAAAAATATATATAGCAATTAAGCTACACAGAATATTACGCTGACTAATTATCAATTTCAATTAAAAGTCAAATATGAACAGGTAAAATTATAGAGGAATAAAGGCGAATCGAATGAGGTATTGGTTGTTTAAACAGTTGTATTAAATTTAGCTTAAATTCTCAGTTTTTGAAAAAATTAAAAGTGCGGACTTTCTTTTTGACAAAATCAATACAACAACGATTGGAGTGATAGCAGCAACTTGTGTATTTTGATAATACGTTATAATCGTTTCGTGATCGTTCGAACAATTTCGAACGTTATGTCGTTTGAAAATATTCTCAAAAGCGGCTCCTCTTCAGACGATTAAAAACACTATTTAATGAAGAATAGAGAATACATTTGGAGTCCCACATAAGGTAACCATGCAGTTGAACCTCCTTATTTTGTCGTCTTGATTTTATGAGAATAATATATGAATGCTTGATTATTAAAACGAGTCATTTTGAAGCATACAAATTAAGTCATCTTATTCTGACTTAAACTTTATTGGTAGATGAAAAATTACCGGATTTTAATTTATCTGACCATATTAAAATTCTGGGTGAAATACATTAATAATATATATAAATATATATATATATATATATATATATATATATATATATATAT
>NC_136498.1:107345422-107357922 GCF_053919585.1 Euprymna scolopes
TTGATGATATTCGCAGTTATTTCTTGACTTAATTTGAAGGCTGGCCGCTGCGGGACCGGCCTCAGATGATCACGTGACTAGCACACCCTGACCCTCTCTCCCTTCCTTACTCGCTCGTGTCTCACCCCATTATCCTATATTACCCCCCCTCCTACTCCGCTTCATTTCTTAATCCAACGAGGAATGAAAATTTCGGATGAATAAAAAACAAGTTAAAATAGAAAGGAAATAATTAAAAAAGAAAAATGTTAGAAAAGGTTGGAGACGGTTGGGATTGATGGAAGGCGATGGGGTTATGGATGAAATTGGTGAGGGTGGCGGTAGGGGTGGGGGTGCCAGAAATGAAATAAGGTGATAATAAAAAGGGAGAAAGAATGAAATGTAAAGAAAGGGATGAGGTTGAAAGAGACGAGTAAAAAGCAAGGAGAGGAGAAATGTTGACCTCCATCCGCGAAGAAACAAAACAAATCGTTTAAAATGGCGGCAAAAGAAAATAATAAGCAGAGAAATATAAAATTTAATTAAGAGAATCTATACGATGGAATAGGCGCTAGGGATATAAAGAGAAGAAAGAGGAGAAACAAGAAGAAGAAGAAGAAGAAGAAGAAGAAGAAGAAGAAGAAGAAGAAGAAGAAGAAGAAGAAGAAAGAGGAGAAACAAAGGGGAAAACCAGAAGAAGAAAATTGAGAACTAGAAGAAAATGAAGAAGAAAAAGAAGACGCAAAGAAAGAGGAGAAACAAGGGAAAGAATACACAGAAGAAAAGGGAGAGGGAAAAGAGGAAGAAAGAAGAAAAAGAAGAAGGAAATAAAGAGGAAAAAGAACAGTGAGTAGAAGAGAAATAGAAGGAAAATAATAAGAAGAAGACGGAGAACGATGGGGAGGAGGAAGAAGAGGAAAAGAAGAGGAAAAAAGATTGAGGGGAAAGAAAATAGTAGGAAAAAATAAGGAAAAGGCAAAGAAGGAAAAGAAGAGGAAACATAAGAAAGGTAAGGAGAAGGAAAATAGAAATAAAAGGAAAAGAAGCAGACGAAGAAGAAGAAAAGAAAAATGAAATGATTGAACAGAAAAAAGTGAGGAGGAGAAAGATAAAAGAAAGAAAAGGAGACAGAAAACGTAGAAGAAGAAGAAGGGGTAGTAGGAGGAAACGAAGAAGGAAGAGGAAGAGAAGGGAACGAAGAAGGACAAAACATGAGCAGAGAAAACGAAGATGTGGAGAAGATGGAGGATGAGGGAGCAAAGATGGACAAAACGGAGAAAGGGGGGGAAGAAAAAGGAGGAGGAGGAGGAGGAGGAGGAGGAGAAAGAAACAAAGGAAGAGAAAACAAAAAATGGAAGGATGGGAAGAAAAGGAGAAGAACAACATGAAGAGAATGAAAATAAAGGAACAAAAGGAGAAAAAAAATAAAGAAAAAGAAGAAGAAGAAAAAGAAAAAGAAGAAGAAGAAGAAGAAGAAGAAGAAAAGAAGAAAAAGAATATAGGCTTAAAAGACAGAGGATGAGGGAGGAATATAAATCGGTGAAAGGAGACGGAAGATTAAAAAAAGAAAGAAATAGCAGCAGAGAATTAGAAAGTAAAGAAGAAGACAACGATGAATGAAAGGAAGAAAATTTTGTCGAAAAAGAAGACCGATAAGGCAGGGAAGAAGTAGACTCTAATTAAGAAGAAGAAGAAAGACGAGGAGCTTAAAAAAAGAGCAATAGAGTAATAAGAAAGGTTATAAGACGACGAAGAAAACGGAGAAATGAAAGAAAATATAAAAGGAAAATAGATGAAAGTTTGAAAGAGATAAAGAGATAAAGATAAAGAACCAAATTAAGGGAAGAAGAAGGAAAGTAAAACATAAGTTTAAAAAAGCCAAATTACAAAAAGAACTGATTGGCTAAAATCATGAAACGATGCGCAAAGAACGAAAAAATAAGAAACAAGGGAGATAATAATAAAAATAAAAAGAACGAAAAACAAATAAGAAACAAGGGAGATAATAATGAAAATAAAAAGAACGAAAACATAAGACACAAGGGAGATAATAATAAAGATAAAAAGAACGAAAAAAATAAAAAAAAGACAAGGGAGATAATAATGAAAATAAAAAGAACGAAAAAAATAAGAAACAAGGGAGATAATAATAAAGATAAAAAGAACGAAAAAAAATAAAAAAAGACAAGGGAGATAATAATGAAAATAAAAAGAACGAAAAAAAATAAGAAACAAGGGAGATAATAATGAAAATGAAAAGAACGAAAAAAAAAGGAAACAAGGGAGATAATAATGAAAATGAAAAGAAGGAATGTTAAGAGAAAATGAATAAAGATATGTCTAGAATGAGGAAGAAAGGTAGAAAAGGGGAATACAAAACATAATAAATGAAACTAAAGCTACAAAGGCTAAAACAAGATTGAACAAAAAACGAAAAAAAGACGAAAAAAAAAAAAACTAGAGAAACATGGAACTGAAAAAAAAAACTCCAGAAAAAAGTAACGATTAAAAGTACAAAGAAAAATCAATAAAAATGTGAAAAAAAAATGGAAGAATGAAAAAGAAAGAAAAGCAAGAGAAACAACAAAACGAAAGAAGTAGAGACCGAAGGAAAAAGTAATCAAAGAAAAGAAAGAAAGAAAAAGTAGAGAAAGAAAGTAAGTACTATAGAAGAAAGAAAAATGAAAAAAAAAACAACGAAATAAAGAATTGTTGAAAAAAGAAAGAAAGCAGGAGACATAGAAAGGAGTATAGAAAGAAATAGATTTATGAAAAAGAAAGTACAAAACAAAGAATGGACTAGAGATAGAAATAGATAAAAAAAGAAAGGAACAACATATCAAAGAAAGGACTAGAGATAGAAATAGATAAAAAAAAGAAAAAGAAAGAGCATATCAAAGAAGAGATTAGAGCTAAAAATAGATAAAGAAAGAAAGGAAGAACATCTTAAAGTAAGGACGAGATAGAAATAGATAAAAAAAAAGAAAAAGAACATGTCAAAAAAAATGACTAACGATAAAAATAGATTAAAAAAATACATGTAAAAGAAAGAACGAGATAGAAATAGATATAAAAAGAAAAAAAAAACAATACAACGAAAGGACTATAGATAGAAATAGATATATATAAAAATGAACCTTGAAAGACAGAAAGAAACGATCAAAGGAAACAAGGAAATAGACCGAACGTCGCCATCATCTCCTTCGTCGTATCACCACCATTACGAGTTATGATCGATAATAATGATAGATGCAAAAGAAGTCACAAGTCATTGGACTTCTGATTGGATCTTAGATTGACTCTCAATTGGTCTGGGTAGGGGATCGTGAAAGGGGTCGGATAAAAAGTGGGGACGCGTGACGGGAGTGGGGGCATGGGGTGTCGAATAAAACGGAAAATTGTTTTGTTCAACTTTTGTACACCTCCCCCCCTCTCTCTCTCTCTCTCTCTCTCTCTCTCTCTCTCTCTCTCTCTCTCTCTCTCTCTCTCTCTGTGACTATATTCCCTTCTGTCCACTCCTCACGCTCCTTCTTTTGGATCGTCAAAAAAATGAGACTTCCAAGAAAATACAATAAAAATAAAAAACGAAGGAAAATTAAAAATCCGAATCAACTTGGATTAATGTGATTACGCGCAGTTTGCTCACACTTGCCTCGGGATTTCTAGTTGGCAAACGTCATTGTGGGTCGAAACTAAACCGCTGACCCAACACCACCCTCGATACAATGCAGTTCCTTTACTAGATTAGAGATTAAGGTCGGTGCCAAGTATAAACCTTAATGAGGGTAGACGAAAGGTCAGGGTGAAATTTGCGTTATTGACAAAATAGGGACCGGTTTGTACACTTACAAGGGTGGGATACTTACAAGGGTGGGCAACGTATTTGAGAACAGATTTACACATACGCAAAACGGATTATTAGTAACAGATAATAATAATAATAATAATAATAATAATAATGATAATAATAATAATAATAATAATAATAATAAACTTTACAGAAAAAACAATTTTTGATAATAAATATAAACGTCTTTTACTTTCGTTTTACGCAATAAAGTCTCTTTTAGCTTCGATATCGGTTTTGATAATTCAGTAAAAAAATAATTACAAGTAAAATAAAGAATTTATCGAATTTGCGAGTTTTATCGTATGATTTAATGTGGAACAGTTGTGCGACCAATTCAGTATAAAGTTTCTTTAGCTTCAATATCATTTTTGATAATCCAGTAAAAAAAAATGATTACTAGTAAAATAACGAATTTATCAAAGTACCAAGTTTTATCGTATGATTTAATATGGAAGAGTTGTGCCACCAATTCAGTATAAAGTTTCCTTCAGCTTAAATATAGGCTTTTGATAATTCAATAGAGAAATAATTTTTTAATGTGGAATAGTTGTGTGATTTGGTTCAGCTAGACAAACAATAAGCCTTGACTTGATTTGACTTGAATTTAGGGTCTGCCATCGCTAAGCACGCTATCTGAGAACGTAGTTGTAGCTATTTCTTTTTTTATTATTTAAAGTATTCTAGTCTCTGAGATTGGTATATTTGCTGATGACACCACGCTCTATAACAGGTACGAGGGGAAAACAAATGGACATATATCTAAGAAAATAGTAGAAACACTCCAATCTGTAGTGGAATGGGAGCAAAAATAGATGGTCACATTCAATGCTGCCAAGACTAAGCTTGTTTTCTTTAATAATTACAAGAAACCTTCTCAACCACCAATAGGTATGACTAAAGATACATTACCTGAAAATACTTCTTTTAAACTCCTCGGCTTAACGTTCACAGGGAACATGAGTTGGAACAGATACATTGAGAGCATTGCCAGGAAGGTGGGCTCTCCCTACCATGCTAGAAAGTTACGCCTGAAAGTATGCTATGCTTCTACAAAGCCACTATTCGCCCATGTATGAACTATTGTTGTCGCATTTCGGCTGGTGTATCTGCTTCTAGTCGCTCACTCCTAGACAGGCTTCAAAAGAGAGTCGCCAACGTGATACATCCTGAATTGCTATCAAAGCTTCAACCTCTGTCCTATCATATCCTAACCCTAACCCTAACCCTCTGCTTGTTTTACAAGTATTTCAATCATGGATGTTCTGACGAACTACAACCCCTTGTACCCCCTCGACGTAAATACCCATGACAAACCCGACAAGCAGCAAAATCCCACCCCTACACAGTAGACATCCGCAAATGTAAGAAGGCCTTCTACTCTAATAGTTTCTTCCTCACGACTTGTAGACTTTGGAACTCCTTTCAGGATTCCTGTTTTCCCAACTGTACTGACATTCAAAAGTTCAGGTGTAATGTGAACAGATATATTGCTGTTCAACTTCCTACATAGTATCCCTGCAACTTGTATCCTTGATAGTAGCCACCTACATCAAAGTGGTATTGTGCTTTGTTTGGGGTGAAAATGGAATTTAAAAAATATTATTTACCGGATTATTTTTCGGAAATCTTAGAATGTATACTAATTTCGCCATGACATGTACGTGCGTAATAATGTTTTCACCTGAAATGCTTTCGTTTAATAGATTATCAATGTAATCATGTACCAAGCCACTTTTAGCTTCGATATCGGCTTTTATGGAATCGTCTACACGTGAAACTATGGCAAATTTTGAGAAGCTAGGGGTTTCTACATTAATGGACTTTGTGCCTGACTGTGTGCGAGTGGGGAAGTGAGAAAATAAGAAATGCGTCATTTAAAAAAAAATAATAAACATGGCGGTTTCAATAACTATCGTCAATCAGATATGATCCAAGCCCAGAGTGACAATTGTTTATAAAACTCAACCGATTCAAAGCCATCGGAGGACACAGGTGCTGGAATGTTAAACGCGCACGTTGACATCAGATTTTTACAATGGCAATATTTTATGACCTTTGTTTTTAATGTATGCATATTTCTCTCTTTTTCTCTATCCCTTTCTTTCGTTCTTCTCTCTCTCCCTCCCTCTCTCTCTCTCTCTCTCTCTCTCTCTCTCTCTCTATATATATATATATATATATATATATATATATATATATATATATATATATATATCACTTTCTTCTTCTCTCTTGCGAAGAGAGAAAAATTGTATTGAGGAGTTCCCCTGCGAACGCCGCCGAAGATAGGCGTATAGCAGTTTAGGTCCGATCACTATCTTTCTGACCTCCCCATTCACACAGTCAGGCACAAAGTCCATTAATGTAGAACCCCCTAGCTCCTCAAAATGTGTCATTGTTTCACATGTAGACGATTCCATAAAAGCCGATATCGAAGCTAAAAGAGGCTTTATCTTTATCTGTTTAAAAGATTAAAAACGCATTTCAGGTGAAAACATTATTACGTACTTACATGTCATGGCGAAATTAGTATAAATTGTAAGATTTCCCAAAAATAATCCGGTAGATGATGTTTTTTAAATTCCATTTTCTCCCCAAACAAAACACAATAACACTTTGATGTAGGTGGCTACTATCAGGGGCACACGTTGCAGGGATACTATGTAAGGAGTTAAACAGCAAGGTATCTGTTCGCATTACACCTGAACTTCTGAATGTCAGTACAGTTGGGAAAACAGGACGCCGGAAGGGAGTTGCAAAGTGTAACAGTTCTGGGGAAGAAACTATTAAAGTAGAAGGTCTTCTTACATCTACGGATCTCTACTGTGTAGGGGTGGGATTTTGCTGCTTGTCGGGTTTGTCGGGGGTATTTACGTCGAGGGGGGTGCAAGGGCTTGTAGTTCGTCAGAACATCCATCATTAAAATACTTGTAAAACAGGCATGGGACATAGGTTGAAGCTTTGATAGCAATTCAGGATGTATCAAGTTGGCGACTCTCTTTTGAAACTTTTCCAGGAGCGAAAGACTAGTAGCAGATACACCAGCCGAAATGCGACAACAATAGTTCATACACGGGCGAATGGTGGCCTTGTAGAGGTACAGCATACTTTCAGGCCTAAGTAGTTTTCTAGAACGGTAGAGAGAGCCCACCTTTCACAGACGACGACGGTCGAGAATGGGACTCGAATTTCAAACGCTGCTTAAATATTAAAAATATAATATTTCTATTTTTATTTAAAAAAAAAAGATGTCGAGTTGTTTATTTTATACAAGCGTTCAAATCCAGCCCAGCGATCCCAGACATCCACACCGATAAGATCAAGAAGTGGCTCCCTAGCAAATGCCGCCAATGTCAAGAAACCCCTCGGGGGCTCATCCTTGATGTAGTAGCAACGACGTCATATCACCCTCTTAGTCTAATGGGGATGTGACTATCGTTTCATCGAGTCTAACACCCGGAGAGCTGGTTGCCGTTCGCAGGACGTAACAAAATAGCCCAAGAAATATCCCCACGACAAACCCAGTAACTCTCTCCAGGTTCACGACCTATGGTGGTACATACGAGGTGTCTTGAATAAGTTTTCAGACATTTTCGTATTGGAACTTTCGCTGATAGTACACACATGAAACTCTAGTCCACTTCGGAGTAATTTACTTTAGTTTCTTTAGGTTCAATATCTACTTTCTTTAAATATTTTTTCTGCCTTATTGTTTTCTATAAATTTTGGGGTATATTTATTAATGTTATATACAATTAAGATCTCCAGCTACGGTATAGCTGGAAATGTCTTCTCAATTATTAAATCATTTCTCTCTGATAGGTTCATAAGAGTAGTGGTTGATGGGAAGAAATCAGAATCTCTCAGTATTAATGTTGGAGTCCCTCCGGGATCCATCCTGGGTCCAACTCTCTTCCTTTAACGATCTTCCAAATCACATCCTACATCATTCGCAGACATTTTTGCTGACGACATTACAATCTATGGCAGCAACATCAAAGACCGTAAACGACCAAGTTCTCTCTGATTCTCTCTCTTCTGATCTTGAGCATGTGATACAATGGGGAAAGAGGTGGCTGGTTACTTTTAATGCATCTAAAACCAAGCTTCTATTTCTACATCATCAACGCTCTCATGACAATTTGACATCAATTGAGATTAACGGCTCTCCTCTTGTGGAGGCTTCATGTTTTGACAAGCTTGACCTTTACTCCTGACCTGAAATGGAACACGTATATCAAATACATTGCAAAGGTCGCTGGAAAAAACGGTGTGATCCTTCTACAGCTCCAGTATGCAATTCTCTACCTATATAAAAGCCAGGTAGGGCTAACGATGGAGTACTGTTGCCATATCTGGGCGGGAGCTGCTAGAAGCAGCTTATCCTGCCTTGACAGAGTTCAAAATAGACTTCGTAGCTTAGTGGGAGTGCCCTTTTCTCTTCCCTGCAACCTCTTTTCCACAGAAGAGACGTTGCGAGGCTGTCTCTGCTTATTGTTATTTTCATGGCAAGTGCTCGTCTGAGCTTTAATCTTTGGTCCCCCCCTCGCCAAACTTTCACGAAAAACACTCGTCTGACCGAAACCACTATCAATAATTTTCCACACTCTTTATCTGTGCCTAAACCTAAACGTAGATTCCATGAACAAAGCTTCTGTCTTTGTACTGCACGCGCCTGTGGAACTCTCTTCCGATGACCTGCTTTCCAGCTGACTACAATCTGATTGTCTTCAAGTCAAACATAAACAAATTCTTGATGAACCGTCCCCCTAAGTAATCCAATTTACAAAATTCCCACTAATTACTACGCTATAATCACATTGACTAATGTATACCCATTAACGTTTCTCCTCGAGTGGCCTCTGGGCCTTGATAATTGGTGATTCCTGCGTAAAAAAAAAAATCGCTTGCTGTAAAATGCGATGATAAACAATTTCGCATTCGGCTATTATATAGTCTAGTTGCACCCATACATTTTTCGAGAAGAGAAAATAAAACAAGACAGGAAAGAAAAACCTTTGAGGAAAAATAAATAAAACCATAAACAAGGCAAGTAAGTTAAGCTGATATAGAGTCACACACGGAAAAGAAAAAAGAAGGAATAGAAATACAGATTAGTTTAAACACCAAAGATGGAAAAGAAAGGGAGACAGGCAGGATAAAAATATAAAAAAAAAATATTTAAGAATAGCGCCAAGAAATAAAAGCCTAAATAAGCAACACCAAAAAAAAAAAAAAAAAAAAATGTCGCGAACATAGCCGTGTCTCGAAAATGTCGAAAGAAAATTCTAGACGTACAATTGTTCCGCTGTCGGAGCGTGAAATTGTGAATTAGAAACAGAGAATTGTCAGGTAGATGGTTAGGCCCCTCCCCTTCTCTCTGGCGGCAAGTGAGGGCAACATTTCCACCGTTTCTTTTCTTTCGGCGAAGGGGCGTTAATTTCGCACCTTCGATTGTTCGTCTCTTCGCTAAAATGACGCTCGCTTGACACGACGGGAAACGATGACGGAGTCGGATGTGCCGGAGCATGCGCAGTGCAGCGTCCACAGGTCGCAAATAGTCATAAAAGTAATCTTTCTCCACACACCGACAAACGCAAAGATTGGCTAAGCTCAGACCAAAATTAATTGCCAGTGAAAGTTAATGTAGCATTCAACGAACAACAGGCAATATCCGTGAGCGAAAAGTTATGGGAATTAAAATAAACTTCTTTTTCTTTCTGTTGTTTCTGATATATTTTTTATTCTTGTTTGTTTGTTTGTTTGTTTGTTTGTTTGTTTCTCCTTATTCAGATTTCTATGTATTCTATTTTCTTTAGCTTTGCTCTCTTTTCAATAGATTCTGTTCTATATAGCCCCCCTTCTTTTAATAACTTTCCTTTTTTACAAACTACCGGCAATAAATATGACGTATATTGAGCTCGCTTATTGGCAGTCTGCGTCACTTCCGGTGAGGAATGATTTTTTTTGTCGCCCTAAATTATAAACCGCTGACACGTATTCACTCACTACGAGTTGACCTACCTGAAACACAAAGAACAAGAAAATATGAATAATACAGATATATCTATATATATATATATATATATCTATCTATATATATATATATATATATATATATATATATATATATATATATATATATATATAAAAGTGAAAATGTCTGTCTGTCTGTTTGTGTACACTTCCCTATCAAATAACTCTGTCAATATTCGGTCTACAGACTCGAGATTTGACATAGAGGGTATTGAGATTTGGGAAAATCCTTTGAATCGGTTTTCGGCCAGAAAATTGGCTGTTAAGGGGTCAAAGTTCAACGATTTGACGTTTGAGAACTCTACCAAACTCCTTCGCCAATTTTGGGTCTAAACGCTTGAAATTTGAGATGTAGGTTACTTGAACGTTGATCCAACTTTATAATTTGATTTGAACCCAAAACAATAAATGTTTAGGGGTCAAATTTAAAAAAAAAATGACCTTTGCTGTCTCTACCAACTTTTCTCTATGGTAGTTAAGGGAGCTTATTATATAGGAAGGCATTACCGTAAACATGCACACTTTTTTTAATATATACATATGCACATAAAGTTATGAACAGTATATAAGGGCCCGAGTAAAGCCGGGCTTAATTGCTAGTTCCAAATAAGTATAAAATAGTTTTAAGTCGATAAACAAAATACAAACGAATTATACACGGATTACATTTTATTAAGATTAATGTTTACTTGAAGCATTGTGTGTAATATGTATTTAGAAAAAGTATTAGAAAATTAACACAACGCAGAAGTGGAAATTTGTTGGTGCTATAAAGGAAAGATAAAATCAAGTTATATATGTCTATCAATAATGTTATCAATCAGTTATCAATAAGTTATATATGTCTATCAATAATGTGTGTGTGTGTGTGTATATTCATATTAAAAAACCCTTTTTTCCATTTTTTTTGTTTTTTGTTTACTTGCCTCCCCACGAGGACAGAGTAAGACATAAGGTCGGTTTTTAATGTAGGAGGAAAATCAGTTCCCCCAAAAAGGGGCACTCTGGTTAGTAACAAAAAATAAATAAAATAAAATAAAAGCAGTTCTCCTCCACTAACCGAGATCCAAAAGTGAAAAGCAGCATATGAACAGATACTACAATTTGATCTTGACCCGAGGACAAACAAACCTATTTTCTATTAGTATTTATTTGCTACCCCACGAAAGCACAATGTGACACAATGTCGTTTTTTTAATTTGGAGGCAAACCAGCCCCGCAAAAAAACAAAAGGGACACTCTGCTTGGGACCAAAAATAATAACTGTCTCAGTATATAGGGGTTCCCCTTCATTGACTGAGAGAAATTTCGTGGGGAGTAGCGTCGGAACAGATGCTACACTTTGAGGTATTTATTTGCTCCCTCACTGAGCAAATTAGGCACAAGGCCGATTTTAAAGTGAGGAGTGAAGGGGAAATGAGGACCAACTCCCCGGGGAGTAGGGGAGCTGGATAGTGACAATTGGTATGAAGGGTTTCCCCTACATTGACCAAGGTCTTATATGTGGGGCCGCCCCCACATATCGTCTTTGCTTGCAGTATGTATTTATTTGCTTCCTCGCTGAGCAAATTAGGCACAAGGCTGATTTTTAATGTGAGGAGTGAAGGGGAAATGGGGACCAACTCCCCGGGGAGTAGGGGAGCTGGATAGTGACAATTGGTATGAAGGGTTCCCCCTACATTGACAAAGGTCTTATATGTGGGGTTGCCCCCACATATGGTCTTTGCTTGCAGTATCCACCGGGACAGATGGTATTTATTTGCTCCCCCACTGAGCAAATTAGGCACAAGGCCGTTTTTAATGTGAGGTAAAAACCAGCTCCCCTAAAAGGGGTCACTCTGGTTACCAAAAATAATACTTGTCCCAGTATAGAGGGTTTCCCCTCCATTGACTGGTACAAATTATCTTAAGTGCAGTATCTGCCGGAACAGATGGTATTTATTTGCTCCCCCACTGAGCAAATTAGGCACAAGGCCGTTTTTAATGTGAGGTAAAAACCAGCTCCCCTAAAAGTAGGCAAGAAGGGGGCACTCTGGTTACCAAAAATAATAATTGTCCCAGTATAGAGGGTTTCCCCTCCATTGACTGGTACAAATTATCTGAAGTGCAGTATCTGCCGGAACAGATACTACACTTTGATCCCAGGCCAAGAATGCATTTATTTAAAAAGAAAATACAACTGTTTTTTTTATATGGGTTATGGAATTGCATTCATCTGCAAAAGATGTAACTAATTTGCATATTCTTTTCCACATTAGTTTCAATTAATTTCCTATTAGTTTTTTTTTTTTTTTTTCAGTTTTCTTATGGGATAATCATCTTTAGTAAACTATTACGTGTTATTATATTCATGCAGATATTCTACATGATTTATAATTGCGTAATATTTGTGTAAAAATATTATAGTAAACACAAACCCCTTTCTATATATATTTATGTATGCGTATATATATATATATATATATATATATATATATATATATATATATATATATATATATAAAGCTGGACGTCTGTGTGTGTGTGTGTGGTCACGAATAGGCTTCTATATGGTTGACTATTATAGAAAACTAATCACATATAATGATAGAAGATGTATCGAGACACAGGAATAGGTATGTTTCATCTGGCATAA
>NC_136498.1:107362922-107377922 GCF_053919585.1 Euprymna scolopes
CTTCCGGTGAGGAATAATTTTTCTACCTAATTCCTACTATACAAGTATTCACTTATTACGAAGAACAATATATTATAAATAATTCACATGCATTCTAAATAATTATAAAATTCCTTTAAGTTGATAACTCAGTATAAATCATAATATCGATATCAAATTTTATGAAGAAGTCATAGTTTGCTTGAAGCGTTTGGTGTGATATGTATTTATGGAAGTGTTAGATGACAAAGCGAGGAATTGAAAGTTGTCGATTTTGAGAAGAGGAAAACAAGCGATTATTTGTAACTTTACATTTATATATATATATATATATATATATATATATATATATATATATATATAAAATAAAGATTACAATTAAATTTACCAAAATGATTCAAGATGGTAAAATTAAAGTATATTATAAAATTATATATTACTTAACTTTATCATCATTTTTTTCTCTTTCCTCTTTCTCTTCCCTGATCTGTCTTATTTATATTTATGTCTCGGAAGTAGAATGAAAAGCATATCTTATTTTTCTTTTATTAATATTATTGGAATATTTTCTTTTCTCCTTGTAAACATTTTTGTGAAATATTCCATGAATTTCTGCCTTTGGATTATCATGGACCATCTTCTTCCAATTACGGGATTTCCTTGGATTTTACTTGTACAAATAGAAATTCTTTTAACTTTCTTGAAGTTTTACATTTGGATTTTACCGTCACTGGATTTTTTATCTTCCACCAGACTATACATTCATGTGTAATCACCTTTTTCTTCACCATATTCCCTCTGCTTCACTTTTTTTGTTTTCAAGTAAGATCTTTGACTTACTTGTTGTTTCGTCAAATACTTCTGCATGCAAAATCCGATCCTGCATTTTGCTAATTCCTAACCTCTGATGAGAAGGAAAGTATTTCTTCGAAACTCCGCGGATTAAGGACTATCCACTTATCTAGTGTTTCCTATTCAGATTAAATATTTTCTTTAACTCATTTCAAAGTGTTTTTAACATATTTTATTAATTGTTTGCTCATATATATATATATATATATATATATATATATATATATATATATATATATATATATATATATAGCAAAAATGGTAATTAGTAAAAACCAAGAAGGGTGCTCAATACAATTGCAGATAAGTATATATTGTTTTATTACCGTTTTATCTGCTAGTTACACGTGTTTCGGTTACCGAATCATATCAACGATCCAGTAACTTCATCAGACTTTACAGAACTGATTATTATGAATAGGAAAAACAATATCAGAAGAAGCAAAAAAAAAATAGTAAAGTCTGATAAAGGGACTGGATCGTTAATACGATTCGGATAACCGAAACATGTGTAACTAAACAGATAAAACGGTAATAAATATATATGTCGTACAGATGGTCGGGTTTCAATCCTGGCTTGAGGTAGTTGCCTGTCTAGCCGTACTGATGAGCTGTGAAACAGCGAAACAGTACTGTATGTATCGCTTGAAAAAAAACAACAATAACAAAATCTAAATTTATAAGCGATAAAAATAAACAGTATAATTAATCTAGGGATTATGGCCTAACGGTTAAGGCACCGGACTGTGGTAAACATGGTCTGAGGTTCGATCCCTAGAAACAGTTGAACTACGCTGACGAGAGGTAACGACCTTGAAACACGCGTGTACATAGATTACTGTTTTTAAAAATAATAAATAAATAAAAATGTTATATACGTCCAAATTAAAAAGGGCGACTTTCTAAGTAAATAAAAAGCCAATATTAACCGTATGTATCGCTTGAAAAAACAATAACAAAATCAATCTCTCTCTCTCTCTCTCTCTCTCTCTCTCTCTCTCTCTCTCTATATATATATATATATATATATATATATATATATATATATGAATTTAGTAAAACTCGTTCCCGGAAAATTCGTCCCCCACAAACCGTGTCACCGGAAAAACTCGCAACCAGAAAACTGGTCCATTTTGCTAGGTAGGAAAACTGGTCCATTATTAAATAAATATCGATTGAAACACACATTTTATGACCGTTCTTGAAGAAGATATTTTTTTTTTTTTACATAGGCATCACCACATTATCAAGGCCCAGAGGCCACTCAAGGATAAGGGTTAAAGAGTGTACAGTAGAAATTGGTCAATATAGTAATCATTAGTAATGAAAATTTGGTAAATTTAATAACTTATATGGAACGGCTCATCAAGAACTTATTTACTTTAGACTTGAACACAACCATATTGTAGTCAGCCGGAAAGCAGGAAAACGGAAGACAATTCCACAGGCGTGCAGTTCTAAGAAAGAAGCTTTGTTCATGGAATCTACGTTTAGGTTTAGGCACAGATAAAGAGTGGGGGAAATTATTGATAGTGTTTACAGCTAGACGAGTGTTTCTTGTGAAAGTTTGGCGAGGGGGGACCATAGATTGAAGCTCAGTTGAACACTTTCCATGAAAATAACGATATTTTTAAAAGAGAATACACATCCCATAATTTAAAAAAATATATTTTTACTTGTTTACTGTTGCTTTAAAACAATTAAATTGATTTTTCTAGTGTTCCTTTACTATCTAGATTTGTAATTTTTTAATTATTCAACTTATTTTGAAGAGCTTATTTAGTTTAAAAAAAAAAATAATAATGTCGAGTGTTACTTTTGAACAAAAAAATGTCCGACATGAGAGGTTCACGTTTTAGGAGTCTCGATAATCGCTCAAAAATAGAAAACTAAAGAAAATACCGAGGTAGATATAGTCTTAAAATGAGCCCGTCCTCCAGAAGAAAATAAATTTGTATACTTTTTAGGTAATGTCCAAGATCACTGCTCGTAAAAAAAAAAAATCAAATTGATATGGTTGATTATATAACGAAACCAAACGGTAGACACGAAAAACGAAACTATATATTTATTTAAAAAATTACATTAGTTTTTAACACTACTTGTGTTAATACGAAACAAAAAAAATAAGAAAACACCTTTTCTATTATCAAATAATAAAACAAATATTTTATTTAGAAAAAAATTAATTTAGTTTTAACACTTTTTGTGTTAACGAAACAACAAAAGGTACTTCTGCAGTATGCGGACTATGGCCATCTTTTCTTGGTGCGTTTCACTAAACTGTCGCCAGGTGGCGCTTCTCGGTCAAAAAAACAATTATTAATTTGTTGTTGACCCTTCAAAGTTGCTTTAATTCAAAATATTAATTATTTGTTCGACAAAAAAGCTATTTTACTTCATAATGATTAATTATTAATTTAATATTAAATATTTACACGTACACACATATCTACTGGTAGATAGTTGTATAATGTTGCTTTCTTTTAATCGCTTTCCCCATTTTTTCTCCTTACATACAATTTTTTCTCCACATACACACGTAATGGGACGCAATGTAATTTATTTTTTAAATTGTACATATTTTCGACCCCCGCCCTTAAAAAAATCTCTCGATACAGCTTTGAGAAAACGAGGGCGAAACCGGTCAGCTGACTCCCTCTTTTTTCTCTTCTTTTCTTCACACGTTTTATTTTATTTTAAAACGCTTTTAACCATGAAATATAAAAGTTTTCCCTTCACGATTGCGATACTTAAATTCTGTAACTCCCAAAAGAATCATAAAATAGATAGATAGATAGATAGATAGATAGATAGATGGATAGATATTTCCAGGTTTTGTGAGAGGGGAGGTAACTGGAAGTTTACATACTAAGTGTGTGATTTGATTATTTTTGAATTTTTTTACATAGGGATCACCAATTATCAAGGCCCGGAGGCCACTCGAGGATAAGAGTTATTAAGTGTACAATAGTCAATGGGATAAGTACTAATCGTTAGTAGTGGAAATTTGGTAAATTGGATTAAGAGGACGGTTTATCAAGAATTTGTTTACATTGGACTTGAAGACAGCTGAAAAACAGACAATCGGAAGAGAGTTCCACAGGCGTGCAGTTCCAAGACAGAAGATTTATTCAGGGAATCTACGTTTCGGTTTAGGCACAGATAAAGAATGGGAAACATAGATTGGAGCTCAGACGAGCACTTGCCATGGAAATAACGATAAAGCAGACAGGCTCGCAACGTCTCTTCTGTGGGAAAGAGGTTACAGGGAAGAGAAAAGGGCATCACCCTCTAAGCTACGAAGTCTATTTTGAACTCTGTCAAGGCAGAATAAACTGGTTCTAGCAGCTTCTGCCCAGATGTGACAACAGTACTCCATCGTTAGACGTACCTGGCTTTTATATAGGTAGAGAATTGCATCAGGAGTGAGATACCTACTGGAACGGGTGTGACTGGCCTTGCCCGGGAGTTTAGGTAGTGTAGTAAGCCCCCCCCCCCATAAAAAAATTTGTAGTAGCGGGGAGGATCAAAGCAACAGTAGAAAGAGGTGTTTAAAATAAAAGTGGTAGTAGGTAGGTAAGCTCGAACCCGTAATGCGAAGGAGAAAAAAAGGTTAAGAAAAACATGACGTCTTAGCCGATATCTCCGTCGCCCGACCGGAAGTTCGGAACGTTAAAATTAAACATAGTCAGTCCAACCGATACAATGATTTGTGAAAATGGCGACGCAAAAACCGACCCCTCCTTGTAGAAAACTGCCCAGTTGAGGGTGAAGTAATTAATGTTTTTGGACAATTTTTCGATATTTATCGTCCGATACTGGCCTAGTAAGATTCCGTCGCGTTTGTCGAAAGTTTTTGGCAGCCATACGTACATACATACATACATACATACATACATACATACATGATGATTGCAACGTCTTACCAGACGAGTGCCACTCCCTCAGACATTTAAAATCCATGAGCCCAAATGCCTGAGGGAGTATCTATACAAAGATGATCATACAGAGTCTTAATTTTGTACGACAGATAAATCTCTCTCTCTCTCGGTTCAAAATGTTGAGATCCAGCAACAACCAAGAGCAAGATAACAAGCAACAAATTAAACTGCAGACCAGCTTTATGTTTTTTTTTAAATCAGAGATTTGCTTCTCCTAGAGAGGCTGCCTTCACCACGGCTTACGGGAGCCCTCTGCACCCAACACATATATACATACACACAAATATACACAGTGCTAGTCGGCTGTTGACCCCGAAAAAGGGTTCATTTTCCCTTTGAAAGGTCTTGTTTTTAATCCTTCAGGGAGACTAGCCGCCCTCCTCTCCAAATAAGTCTGGCGGGGGAACCAGTTTAGTCACCGGTGACCCGACCATGGGGCAGGTAGTACTGGGTTACCTGGTACCAGTAGCATATGATATGACCTGACACAACATGCATACATACATACAAACATACATGCATACATATATACATACATATATGCATACATACATACAAACAAACAAAAAAACAAACAAAAAAACAAACCGACGATTAAGATTTATATAATAGATTATTATTTTTTATACTCTGGCGAGTATCCAAGTCTCCCGCACAAAATCAAACGGAACCAAGCGAAAACAGAGTACATTAGATAATGAAAAAGTTGTTTTGTAGCAGTTTCATTTAATAGTTCTCCCTCAATTCTATTTTTATCATATTACAAGCAGGGAGACCCGACGTTACCCGGGATTGAATAAGGATCAACGAATGTTTCACGCTATCAATACTTTTATTGTCATCGAAATCAATGAAATCGCCCGTTTTCAATCAGATCGATCGATTGCCTGCTCTAGTCGGGGACCCACCAGGCTGCACTGGGAAGAAGCTTCGCATGCCTCCTTTATGTGACTTATTCCACAGCACATTGTACTCTCCGTTGCACTACAGAGAACCTATTTTTGATATTTTAAAATTGTTAGAATAAGAGTTTAAAATGCAAAATTCAAGTATTATTGTTAAGTTGTGGGTAAAATTTGCGGAAAATGCGCTGTTTTACGGGTTTTTTTAAAAATGGAACGGGAATTTAAATTTCGTTCCGTTTTAAATTCGGTACATTTTTACACTACATCAACTCATCGATCACATTCGACATGTAATCTTTTATAGGTTGGGATGTCTATTGCGAAAGCCGTTCTCAACATGGGGAGGTTGTGGGTTTCTATTCCGAAAGCCGTTCTTAATATGGGGAGTTTGCGGGTGTTTATTCGTTGTAAGCGTAGTCGAAAACATGTAAGAGTCGATATTTCAAATGCGAGCGGTGAATTGGACTTATGTAACAAAATACCAAAAAGGTATACCAAATTGACTTATTTCGTTTAAAGATTAAATTATTTCGTTTTTAGTAATAAAATTTTATTTTTTATTAAAAAAAATCTTTCTTTTTTTATTGTATATATAAAAAGTACGATTGTTGAATGTTATTCTTTCGATAACTTTCGTTTTTTTGGGGGGGAGCACAATTAAAAAAAAATGATTAAAACGAAACGAAATTTAAATGTTCGTTCTATTTTTACAACACCCGTAAAACAGCGCATTCTCCGCAAGTTTTACCCAGTTGTGTTCTAAACAGAAACATTCATTTCGAACGTGCTCCTGTTTTTATCAAATAACCTGTTGCTGATCTGTTGTGTTGATTATAAAACTTCTCAAATGTGCTTGATATGTTAGGCTGTATAATGGTGTTAACTTTGGTCAAAACCGGACTGTTCCTTATTTGATCGAATTTTTTTCAATATTCGATATTTATCTGTTTTGTTTTTCAGATATTCTACTACTGTAAAGTTATAAAATATATTACCTTTGTTTGATCCCAAATGACAAGATTTGAACCTGCAAAATTTATTAACTTCCTGGCCCTCTGTATATTTATAAAAATAGGTGTATTATTATCATGTTTATAGACTAGACATATAGTCATCAAGTACACCTTTCTTTAAATATATACATACTAGCAGTTCAGCCCGGCTTTGCTCAGGCCCTATGTACTGTTCATAACTTTATGTGCATATGAATATATATATATACTAAAATTTTGACCCATGCCCAGTAATCTCCATCTAAAATTTCAAGTGTTTAGACCCAAAATTGGCGGAGGAGTTTGGTAGAGTTTGAAAAGGTAAATTCTTTCAACATTGACGTCTTCGAAGCAAAATTTTCGCTCAAAAACTGATTTAAAAGCTTGCTGCGTATCTGAATTCCTTTTATATAAAATTTCAAATGTTTAGACCCAAAATTGGTTGAATAGTTTGCTAGAGATCGCAAAGGTCGAATCTTTTGAACTTTGACCCCTTGGCAGCAAAATTTTCGGCCGAAAATTGATTAAAAAGCTTGCTCAATGTCTGAATACACTTTATGTAAAATTTCAAATCTTTAGTAGAGACCGCAGAGGTCAAATTTTTTAAACGTTTACCTCAATTTTGACCCCTTAACATTTATTGTTTTGGGCTCAAATTGAATTAAAAAGTTTGATCCATGTTCACGTAACATACACCAAAAATTTCAAGTGTTTAGACCCAGAATTTTGTTTGGTAGAGTTTTCAAAGGTCAAATCGTTGAACTTTGTACGCCTGGACAGTCAAATTTCTGTCAGAAAACCGAATAAAAATATTTTCCCAAATCTCAATACCTCTCTTGTCAAATCTAGATTCTTTAGACTGAAAATTAACAGAGTCGTTTGATAGGGAAATGTACGCACACAGACACACACACACAGACAGACAGACAGACAATTTCACTTTTATAGATATATATATTCAGGGTGGAACGAAAACCCCACTACAGATTTATTATTAAAACTTTTATTGAAAAAATCAATTCAGGTCACTCGATTATGTAGTAGAGCTGGCATCTATTCAATGCAGCCACCTTCAACCTCAATTACCGCCTCGATACTGGGTCTGGAACTGGGAGCATGCCTTTTCCACAAGCGCCGGCAGGATCTCGGCGAATATTCAGTGGATGGCGGCGATCAGGCTGGCTTTGGTGTTGTGGAAGGCCATATTGGTGATGTTCCCGACGTATGACCAAACGAAGTAGTCCAGATCGGGAGAGAAGAGGGGCCAGTGAGAGAGGGGTATAAAGTGGTAGCACTCCTTCTCGAGTCAAGCCGGCGTCTCTTTGGACTTGTGGGCTTAGACTGAGTCCTGCTGCCATACCCAGGGCGTGCTAGCCGCTACCTGATTGCACCAGGGGATCACCGCACTCTTCAGCACATCCAGGTACAGTTTGGTGTTGACTTTCAAGCCGACTTCGAAGATGTGAGGTGGTATAATGTGGTCCTCACTTGAAAGCACACCAAAGACAATAATCGTGGTAACAAACTTTGTTTTCATCACTTTGGCACATCCCTGTTGTTCTTGGCAGTGATACATTTGGAGGGTGCTGACAATGGTCCTGCTATCATAACTTGGATCGGTAGAGAGCATGAGTTGTACAGCGACGCATCTCCAATCTCGCTCGTTGAACATTGTGTCAGTTTTAGGCGTGATTGAAGGATCCTGTTGCTCTTGGGATTTGTACACAACTGGCCAACTAGTAGATGGTCTGCAACACAAAAAAAAGGAAAACCGGTTTTCATTAAACGGAAATGGAATCATGTCGTCTTTTACTAGGGCGATAATTTTATCATTTCATCCTGTACAAACAAATCGAGCACTTTAAGAGTAGTGGTCAAATAAAATCCAAAACATTAGACACGTGCATTTTTTTAAATAAGTTTTTATTAATTGAAAATGTATAATTATCGGCTTATACCAAAACTCTCATCAGGAAGGTTTAGACCCCACCCCCACCCCTTCCCACCCCTACTGCTGTCTCCTAGTTGTCTAATCTTGAAATAGTATCGACCTGGTTAGTGTTTGCTTTCGATCAAATAAATATGTGTGTGTGTGTGTGTGTGTGTGTGTGTGTGTGCCTGTCTGTCTCTTTATATGTATGTACGTGTTTATGTATGAGCTAACACACACACATACACACACACACACATACACACACTCACACACACACACACATATGCATATTTCAGGTTTTGATTCTTGTTGTCGAGGAAAAGATGTAGAAACACACACACACACACGCACGCACACAAAACACACACACATATATATATAAAGATGTAGAAACACTGATATATACATATACATACATATGCATATACATATACATATATATATATGCATACATATATATGTACGTATATCTATATCTATATATATACATATATATACATATATATATATACATATATATGTATGTATATATATACATATATATATATATGTATATATAGATATAGATATACGTACACACACACACACACACACACACACACACACATATATATATATATATATATATATATATATATACATATATATATATGTATATATATCAGTGTTTTTACATCTTTTCGCATCTTTTCCTCGACAACAAAAATCAAAAACCAAAAATTAGCATAACGAACATAGTTTGGCGGTAAAGATTGGGGAGAAAAAATTGCGGAGGGGGAAGGATCGACATTTAAATAAAATAATAAAAATAATAATAATAAAAGGAATATAATGAAAAGCAAAAAATAATCAATTTCGATCCGAAAGAAAAACAATAAAAGAAAAACGAAATTAAAAAAAAAAAATGACTTTGTTGGGTAAATAAAATTTGAGCGAAGGTTTAATAAAGTGCTGTATTTTCTTTGATTTTAATTCACGACGACGACAACGAGTCGCATAACCCGTTAAAAGGTTTATGCGGTCGGCAACAACGTGGAATACTAATCAATCTAACGCGGGCCACGGCGTCTTCTTATCGATCCGATGTGATTTCCCGTTTCAACCTGAAACACTTTTATTAAATGTGTGCACACGCCCCTGACTGTATCTACTGTATACCTATATATATATATATATATATATATATATATATATATATATATATATATATATATATATATATATATATATATATATTAGTCTGTCTGTCTGTCTGTCCTTCCCAGTTTTTCTCGGAAACTACACAGCCGATCTGGCTGAAATTTTGTATGGCCCTTTGTTATAATAAGGTGCAGCGAACTAAGTATTATGTAGGTACGTGCAAAATGAATGCCGAGGCTCAAAATGTGTAAACAACACTTAAACTTTACTTAAAATGTCACCAGACATCAGAAAATTAACCAATTTTAATGAAATTTTCAGTATTTTGCAAATAATGATCACGAAATATAATGAGCCCTTTATTTTTATTTAAATCTTAGTGGAATTTTTTTTTTTTAAACAAAAAATACCTTTACTAAAGTTATGGTTTTCAGTAGTAACAAAAATGAATGAACTTATTTTTGCTTTTTTTACGAAAATAAAACATTGTAAATTATAATATTTTTAAAAAATATATAATTTTTACAGGATCATTACGAAAAAAAAAAAGTCCGTATAAATGAATTTGATATAACTCGATGAAACGAATTTTTCGATATTATCATTGAATTAAGCATTGTTTATTTAATATTTTCACACAAAAAAAAAATTATAATAGTAAAAAAAAAATAGTTCAATATTTTTTTTTACTTACAGGTTTCGCATAATTTTTATATGTAATTTAATTTTTTTCTTTACTTGCATGAATGTGAAACTTTCGGTGTAACATATTTTTTATATAATCTTGAACAATAATTTAAAAAAAATATAATTTAAAAACAGGAACATAGAAAAATATTTAAATTAAAAAAAAAATGGTCAAAATGATACAAACGTTTAGGATAGGAATGTACGGATGCAAAAAAAAGAAAACTAGCACCCCCTACCTCCTTTTAATTACATGACGCCATTTTCAAACAGCCTTTCGACTGGCTGAAATTTTGGGCTTCCGTATAATCTGTGTCTACAAAACTCCTGTTTGTTGCAATTTTGCGAAAAGCAAAATCGTTCGCTTTTTAAGCTTATTAAGCTATTTTTCTTTGTACAAACAAGGTGTTTTTTTTAAATTTAAGTCAATATCTTAGGCTTTACTAATTATCTTTGAAATAGACCCAAAAAACTAATATTTATCTTTTAAAGTATTTTTACATTCAAAATTTAGCTGAATTGGTTAGCTCGCCGTGAAAACATTTTTCATAACTTCCTTTTTTTTTTTTTTCACGTGTGAAAATTTTTTTTTTTTTTTTAAATTAACTTTAGTCTTTTATCTTTCAAATACAATCAAAAAGAAGTCGGAAACCTACCTAAAAAAATACGATAAATCGGCTTTCAAAACTAGGTCCCCCTATCTTTATTCGTCCATTTTTTTGCCCGGACCTAGTATTATGGTATCCGTTGCATGCATAGTTAGGGATTCATAAAAATTTGTATTTACTTTTTTTAAAATGGGTACAAATTTAAACATAGTCGACCACTGCTCTCTACTTATATATAAAAGACACTTTCTGTTTGTGTGTTTGTGAGTTCGTCCCCTACAGACTCCGAAACGGCTGGACCAGTTGTTTTTATTATTATTATTATTATTATTATTATTATTATTATTATTATTATTATTATCATTATCATTATTATTTAATTTCACACGAGTGTACTTTATGCGTTTGAGGATACTTTTAGATCGATTTTTTTATCAGGATGTTTACGATCAGTAGTAAAAATCGATAATCGAAAACGTCCAATTAAAGAAGGAACGGTCGGATTTTGACCAAGGTTAATATCCTTATACAAACTAACATTCCAAATTCGTTTGAGCAGTTTTATTACAAAACAGTCGAAGGCTCCGCATAAGTAATCAATAGTGCGTTTTTTTATAAGACAAACTGCTCAAATGGATTTGGGATGTTAGGCTGTATAAGGATAATAACCTTGGTCAAAATCCAACTGTTGCTTCTTTAATCGGACGTTTTCGATTATAGCTACTGATCGTAGACATTCTGATAAAAAAAAAAAAACGATATAAGAGTACCGCCAGACACATAAAGTACATTCGTGTGAAATCCAGGAAAGAACAAGTTATCTTATCCCGACTCCGCTCTTTTATTTTGAACAAAGATTTAAAACCAAAATGTAGCACATGACAAACATTTATCACAGTCAAATACATCCTCATGGAATTTGAAACACTAAAGAACCTTAGAAAGCTTTTCTTCAAAAGTAATAATATGAAAAATCTATTTGAATACACTAATATAGCGGATATCTTTAAATTCCTGAAAGAGCTAAAAATATGTCAGAAGTTTTAAATCAAGAACAAGTGAAGTATGCATGGTCCTCCCATGAGTGCACAGTGAACGAGGCATAAAAAAATGCCTAAGTTCATCATTTTCCCCCACCCCCCATTTAGCCCCAAAAGTCTCCAGGGAACGTCAATTCCTGGGGAAAATGAACCCACGGTGCAGTTTTAGGCCTTAAAATATGTAAATTTGAGTTCTGCACCATGAAAAAAAAAAAAAAAAAGAAATGACTAAGTCCATCATTTGCCACCCCCCTCGATTTAGCCCCCAAAGTCCCCAAGGCCTTAACATATTTAAATTTCAGTTCAGCACCATGCAAAACTGCTAAATAGACATACACAGAAAATTTTGGACAAATATGGTAAAATAGTCCCAAAAATGGAGTGTTTTTATTAGCCCTAAAAGAGCCCCTGGGGCACAACCGAGAGTTATCGCAAAGTACAGACAAACAAAATAATATAGAAATCAGTTAGTTACAACTTTTCAGAAAGTTTTATAAAATTCCAAGGCATCAATTTTTTTTAATAAGCACAAAAGTGTCACTCTTAGTCATTTCACCCCCAAAAGGCACCCATGGGGGGGGGGCAACCGGAGTTTGCCCAGAAAATCTGTTCTGTTACCTTTTTTACTTATATCATGTTTAATGTTTGTGCAAAATTTCAAAAAATCCCAAGGCGTAGTTATTGAGAAAAGTGCAGACAGGCGAACGGACGAACGGACGAACGGACGAACGGACAAACGGACAAGGGTGAATTTACAGCCACCCTCCTTTGTCGGGGGACAATAAATAAAATAATCCTAATTAAAAACATAACAGACCTTAAATAACCCATAGAGGTTAAATACGTTTCGTAAAATGCCTTCATAAGTAATCAACCTTCTTCCATCCCATTAAACATTTTTAATCCTTTCGTAAGAGTCTTCACCTTAAAACCAACAATCCATTTATTTCCTTAACCTTTATCAGTGAGTGGATTTTGGTCTTGATAAGCGGTGACTGTTTACTAAAAAGGTTAGTTTATATTTAGAATCCGTCCACAATTAACATTTACCCGGCTGCAGAACTAGCATCTTCGATCCTATCAGTTTTTCATCAGCTATGGACGCTTCTGAAGACATTCAATGAGCACACGCCATGTTGTATATATATCAAGGCCAAATGCAACTAGATGATAAAGATTATGCGAATATTAAATAATAAAAACACATTTGTCAGAATAGATTTTTCCTATCCAATTGCAACATTGACAATTCGTCTAGTGTGTATATATATATATATATATATATATATATATATATATATATATATATATATATATATATTATCAGTTTGATAATGAAGTTCTTGCGGTTTTTAAATTTTAAATTCAGATGAATATATCTCAGATCCAACAAAAATTATTGATTGAAATAAGCACCATCAGAATCAACATAATTTTGCCAACTCAAAGCAAGTGTATTTATGCTAGTAACGAAAAAATCTTGCGTTCTGGTGGCGAGGAAGTCGCTGAACGTGTTTTTGATATCACTTAGATTTTTTAAGTATTTCTTACAGAGAAAGTTGTTGAGATGCTGGAAAAAGTAGTAATCGCTAGGTGAAAGGTCTGGAGAGCATGGCGGATGAGGCAGAATTTTGAAGCCCAATTCGTTCAACTTCTGTAGGGTCAGTTTAGCAACGTGCATTTGGGCATTGTCCTGGAAAAGAATTGGGTTTTTTTTCCGATGATTGATGTGGGTATTGTTGTCAAAGTTTCTGATACATTTCATCCATTTGTCGACAGTACATCTCCGCCGTAATGGTTTCGCTTGCATTCAAAAGCCTGTAATGGATGGGATTGGTCGCAGACCGGCAGACATTCAGCATTATTTTCTTTTAATGCCACTCTGGCTTCGGGAAATGTCAACTTACTTGAAATTGCATTATTTGAAATAAAAATTTTAAATTCCGTAAGAACCTTCTTGCCAACCTGATATATATATATATATATATATATATATATATATATATATATATATATATATATATATATATATATATATATATACTCGGGTGTTTTTTTATATTCAAAAGTAATGGACTAGTGAATTCAACGAGGTTGTTAGATAGTGCTCAATAAAAAGAGATGATAATACTTGTTTATTGTTATATAAACATGCTTACATCCCGCTGCTACAAACAGCCACTTGTTTCAATCAAACAACAGATATCATCAGGCAGCGACTTGACTATTCAAATGTTCAATGAATAACCTAGATTATTCATTGAACATTTGAATAGTCAAATCGCTGCCTGATGATATCTGTTGTTTGATTGAAACAAGTGGCTGTTTGTAGCAGGGGGATGTGAGCATGTTTATATAACAATAAACAAGTATATATATATATATATATATGTGTGTGTGTGTGTGTGTGTGTGTGTGTGTGTGTGTGTGTGTGTGTGTATAAATAAATAAATATATATATATATATATATATATATATATATATATATATATATATATATATATATATATATATATATATATATATATAAATTAGTGGCCTGACAAGGCCACAGGGGAAATAACCAAAGCAGCAAACCGAAGCTGGCCTACCATATATAGTTTGCAAATTTGGGCATATTTTATTAATTTGAAAATATAGGGTCTTTTTCACTAATTGTCATAAACTTCTAACCATAAATTATAATATTCAAGAAGCTACATATATTTATGTAGTTTCGTCCAATAAAACGAAACATATGAGCATTTCAATATTCCATTTGGCTACCAGTAGAAATATATCCATGTATAGATATACCACTTTCTTTATTTTTTTTCAATTTTGTAAGTTCCAAATATCGGCGACTATTGACCAGAATTTAACAAATGAAGGCTCGTTGGAAAGGTAATGATCTGAATTGTGTAATGGGCCACGTGTCAT
>NC_136498.1:107380422-107382922 GCF_053919585.1 Euprymna scolopes
GAAACATAATTATCAAAGTATACTTACACAGATCGATATGAAAAGTCTTTATTAAAGTGTATGCTTATTTCCATTCTATTGAGGCCAGGCGCGAACGCAGACACCACAATTTTATTATACCATCCCTATTTAAATTAAAACATACTTATCAAAGTATTATTATGTACATCTATATCAAAAACACTTGTAAACGTTTTTTTTTTAATTTTTTTTATTTCCATACTTTGTGGACCAGGCGCGAACGCAGACCCCACAATTTTTATGAACTACCGTTCTGCCAGATCAAACATACCTATTACTGTGTCTCGATACATCTTCTATCATTATATGTAATCGGTTTTTTAAAATAGTCAACCATATAGGAGCCTATTCGTGAGCAGACACAAACACACACACACACACACGCACGCACGCACGAACGCGCGCACACACACACACACACAGATATTCAGCTTTATATATAATATTTCATGTATCTACATAAATTCAATGTATCTATTTTCACTATTTACTTGAACAACAGTGATTTGACACGTGAGTCGAGCCAGATAGTAAGTTTTAAAAATGTGCATGGCAATGAAGTTACATAGAATTTTTCGCGTTTCACCATCCTGGGGATTTTGGCTGACGTTCCATTGCATGGAAGTTATGCTAACACGTGTTTTTTAGTTGGTTCAAAAGTGATATTTTTGACGTTAAACTTCATGCCAAAACTCGTAATTATTTTTGCACCAAGCTAACACATATATATATATATATATATATATATATATATATATATATATATATATATATATATATATATATATATATATATATATATATATATATAACACTGCTGGGGAGCCATGATGTAATATACTGTTTTGTTTTTAAATCCCCGAAACAGTGTTTTATGGTAAACAACTGATGATCCCTTGAAAAATAAATTATTGGTACTATAGTAAATTCGAGAGCGACTTGATGCAGTGATTGCAGGTGATTATATAACTTACTGACTAGATGGTTTTCTAACGAATGATAAAAAATATTTTTTGTATAGTTTTAAAGGTTAAAAACTTCAAAGACTATATATATATATGTATACTGTTTGCATCGTGATTTGTTTTGAATGCGTACGTAGCACTACTATATGTCTATAATTATTAATTACCTGCAGACTCTAGTGTTTCATCCTTTTGGGAATCATCAGTGCAGGGTGTAAAAATTAACACCGTCAGTAGATGCAAACCCGGCGACAGAAGCCATTTATGGCTTCATTAGCAAGGACCTAATCCATTTGGCTACCGTTAATCTGTTTTTTACGTCCGTCAGATTATATGATGATTTGAGCATAAGAGCTAAATTGACCGACTTTAATTCAACTGAAAATGCTTAACGATCAAATGCGAGTTTCTTAAAGCAGTTGACGTGATTACTTATCATAATATTTATTAAATATCTGCAGACACTAATGTTTCATCCTTTCTGGAATCATCATTGTAGGGTGTCATGATCAACACGAGCCGATAGATTCGAACTCGGCGACAGAAGACATTAGCAAGGACCTAATCCGTTCAGCTATCGTTAACCGCGAGAAATGCTGTTGAATTTTAAACATTTAGTTTTTAAATGCTTTTTTTAACGTCTATCAGAGTAATCTAATCATTATATGATGATCTGCTCATAACAGCTAAATTGATTAACTTTTTTAATTCAACTGAAAGTGCTTGACAATAAGAAACGAGTTTCTTACGTGGTACTGAGTTTACTAGTTAGCCAATCACATTCCTTGTGATTCACGCAGCCATTTCTCGCAACCAATAGGTCGCGTATTTATCATGGAGAGATTCACAATACCTATAATTCATTTACATATATATATATATATATATATATATATATATATATATATATATATATATATATATATATATATGTGTGTGTGTGTGTGTGTGTGTGTGTGTGTGTGTGTGTAATTATACACACACACACACACACACACATATATATATATATATATATATATATATATATATATGTATAGTAAGTTATAAAATATATATGGCGATTAAGCTACACAGAATATTCCGCGTTTCATCCACGCTAGGATTTATCAGGCTCATGCCTGATGATGAATCCTAGAGTTTCATCCATGCTAGGATTCATCAGGCTTATGCCTGATGAATCCTAGCGTGGATGAAACGCAGAATATTCTGTGCAGCTTACTCGCCATATATATATATATTATATATATATATATATATATATATATATATATATATATACATATATATATACACAAAAGTATATCTATGTAATTATATATATATACACAAATATATATACATAAATATATATAAAATAACAACCAGTTCAAATAACAAGATCTGCCGCTATCAATAACAATGAACCAGTCTACATATATAATCCAAACCAAAATACTAATCGCAATACCTCTAACCCACCCAGTCGCATCAGGAGAAAGAAAAATATTTGGTTTAATCCTCCATTTAGCCTA
>NC_136498.1:107387922-107452922 GCF_053919585.1 Euprymna scolopes
CCCGTGGAACTGTCTTACGTTTTCCTGCTTTCCAGCTGACTACAATATTGTTGTCTTCAAGTCCAATGTAAACAAGTTCTTGATAACCCGTCCTCCTTAAGTTAACAAATTTACTGAATTTCCATTACTGACAATTACTATATTGTCAAATTTACTACTGTACACTTTTTAACCCTTATCCTCGAGTGGCGCCTGGGCCTTGATAAGTGGTGATGCCTATGTAAAAAAAAAAAAAAAACTCCACTCACTCTTAATTGTGTAGTGAGACAGACTTCGTTTTCTGGGATTTACTTTTGCTCACACAAAATGGACCACTTGAAAGACCATATTCGACGCGTTATTGCCCGTATACAGCTAATTTAATGTTTAAATAATTGTAAATATTGATTACGTCATATTCGGGCGTGTCATATGCCCGAAATTATATTTAAATTATAAACGCCAAAAATTAGTTGTTTTTTATTAAGAAACCACATATTTGTATAATAAAATATTTTAATGTGATTTATTCTAATTTAAAGTTCGCCGCCTTTAATAAAACACCCAACATACCCGTCGCAAAGTACCCAAAACTAAGCCATCAATAAAGTGAACCGACAGGGCGTTCGGATACATATGCTATGGTGCTATTAATATTATATTGAAGGATAATATTTAGCGAGAATCTGACTATTTGTGAGAAAGACATTTTTTTTTTTTTACAAAGGGGGTTACCAGATATCAAGGCCCGGAGGCCACTCGAGGATACGGGTTAATGTGTATAATTTAGTCACTGGAGCAGTAAAAAGTGGAAATTTGGTAAAATTAGATTATTTATGAAGACTGTTCAGTAAGAATTTGTTTACGTTGGATTTGAAGACGACGATATTGTAGTTAGCTGGAAAGCAGTACAGCGAAACAGAGTTCCACAGTCGGGAAGTTCTAGGAAAGGAGCTTTGTTCATTGGATTTCACGTTCAGTTTTAGACACCGAAAGATAATGAGGGAAGTCCCAAAGAAGATACGAAGAGAAATAAACAGACAATACAATAAATGTAAAAGAAAAAATCTTTGGAATAAACCACATATTTGTATAATAAAATACTTTTTTGTCTGTGATTCATTTTAATTTCAATTTCGCCGATATATATTTTGAGAAAAAAAGGCAGAGGGGTAAAGAAAGAGTCTGGATTTAACTAAATCAAAAGATCGTTTTAATCCAATTTAATGATTTATTTCTCCCCAAAACTCTTCAGAACCTAAAGGATGCTTTACCAAACAAATTTATTTACTGAGAAACAGACCATTCTACAAGATAAGAATTTAAAATATTCTAATAGAAATCTATTCAGATAGCACATATATTTGTGAAGAATAATCCAAACTAATATATGTTAAAATGAATTAAATAAAATTATCAATTTTTTCTAAATATGAGAAGAAAAATGCATGGTTAATCTCCTCAACAAGGTCGTGGTATATATATATATATATATATATATATATATATATATATATATATATATATATATATATATATATATATATATATATATATATGTATGTATGTATAACTACTTTATTTACTCACATAAAATTAATATACGAGAATATACATTTATGCGTAAACTTTAAGTATTTACTTCAAAAGTGCTCAATACATAGGTAGAGCTAGTTAGTAAGTTATGTGCATAAGCCTGAAGAGTCCTAGAGTGGATGAAACGCGGAATATTCAATGTAGCTTCATCGCCATAAATATTTTATAACTTATATATATATATATATATATATATATATATATATACATATATATACATGTATATATATGTATATATATACATATATATATACACATGTATATATATGTATATGTGTATGTATATATATATGTATATACATGCATATATATATGCATATATATGTATATATGTGTGTATATATATATATATATATATATATATATATATATATATATATTATTATTATTATTATTATTATTATACTGTTGGTAGAGTTTTTTTTCCTAACTCATAACCACAACACAATATGTCATTCCAAAGAGTGCTCAATGCATGAAACAGAGCAATATATTGATTGTTTAAAAAAATCATTGAAAATTTTATATCTATATCATTAATTGCTAGATGAAAGATTATGTTTTTAAATTGCAACAGAATGTACATTACATAAAATAACCCCAAGGTAATTTTTGATTCAATTTAAATTAAATTTTTATACTTTACTTTGTAAAATTTATAAAAGTGCACTTTGAAGATAAATAAATTTCAAATTGAATCTTGTACCTTTATTTTTAAAGCCTATACTAAAAACATTTTGTTTTACAATTTTCATGCCTTGGATGAAATGATTTTCTAACTTGTATCTTATTTTTTCAAGATTATATTTAAAATTCTACTTCTCTCTATTTCAGTTTGTATTTCTCCTCACACCACAAGTCATTTTTGCAAACCCCTCTTTGTATTATTACAGGTCTGAATATTCTCTCTGTTTCAGTTTGTATTTCTCCTCACACCACAACTCATTTTTTACAACTCCCTCTTTGTAATGCAGGTCTGAATAATGAGAAAATCTCAATTTTTTTTTACAAAAACTTTAAAATAACTTTTTTAGATTAAATTCTTTTAAACTTCTTTCGAATATAATTTTTTTAAAATTTAATAAGGAACATATTTCACATAGGTTTCATTAACAAATCTTCAGTACATAACGAGAAAAATAGAGATGAACATTTCAGAAGGATTGTATAACTGGTTACGGTCAATAGTAGTCCTCGCCAGGGAAAGTCTTTGTTATTATTATTATTATTATTATTATTATTATTATTATCATTATTATTATTATTATTATCATTATTATTATTATTATTATTATTATCATTATTATTATTATTATTATTATTATTATTATTATTATTATTATTATTATTATTATTATTATTATTTAAAACATTTTGTGTCCTGCTTTTTCGCGCAAGGACTAATATAATTATATATATATATATATATATATATATATAGGTATATAAATATATATATATAAATATATATATAAATATATATATATAAATATATATATATATAAATATATATATAAATATATATATATAAATATATATGCATAAATATATATATAAATATATATAGATAAATATATATATATATATATATATACAGGTTTTCTGTAAGGTCTGACAAGGCTGTTGGGTCGTAAACATGGCCCAACATCCGAAACATATGTAACCAAACAGATAAAACGGTAATAAAAAAATAAAACACACATTTGCTCTGCAATAGTATTGAGCACTCTTTTCAAGTTTTTACTAATTACCAGTTTTACTATATATATATATATATATATATATATATATATATATATATATATATATATATATATATTATTTACTTGTTGCTATATTTATCCCCATTTCTTCTTTTGCCGCCACAATGGAGAAATCAAGTATAGAAATCTTGACACTAACTGTATGGTAAGTCAATTTTGTTAAAACTGCAGTATTTGTCGATCACAAATGGGACTTAAGCGAAAGTAAATACAGCGGCTCTAGTTCTAACGTCGCTCTTTATCCTTTTATTTACCAAAAAGATCTGTGTGGCTTGAATCTTAAGTAGATGGCGAAAAGGACCTTTAGCACTCGCGTATTACACAGAGGCAGCGACGGGCAATCGAGGCACACACACACACACACACACACACACACACACACATACATGTACACAAAGAGCAAGTAATAAGAATGCGTAATAACATTCGTCCGAAAACCTCATCTCAACACGTACACTCGACGGCCAATCCAATCCCCCTCTCCTTTTCTCCTTCTCCTCCTCGTCCTCTTCCTCGCATCTACACAGATTATCCTAACGCTCTTCTCTTTTATCTATGCGCCTGATATTTTTTTCCTAGCATTTAGACGGTTTCTGAAAGCATAGTCTCGATTTGAAAATGGTGAAGGAGCTACGGGTGCAAACTGTGGGTTTGACGGAGCGGGTTCGAATAATAACGTGGCTACCGCATCAATTTCACTTATACGCTTCGCAAAAGTAACAATCTTTATATACTCCTAGATCCCATGTATTGGTTGTGCAACTACTTTAGGAGAAAGAAAACTCCGAAATAACACTAGTCTTTCCTTTCTTATCTCGAAGTTGTTTGTGAACTCTGAATTTCTTTCTATTAGCTTCCAGCAGATTGCAGTTAATCACTGCGCCACTCTTGCTTCGTTTTATATTCTTAGCGTAGACATGGCAAAGCAGGTGACTATTCTATCTCGAGATTGTATATAAGCCAACAAACCTCCAAAACAAAGCTTCTCTCTTTTCATGACAATCGCTCTGACCCCCATCAGGCCCTAGTTTTTATGAACGATTCCCGTCTTGGAAAGTACCATGTCTTGGCAAGCTTCTGGGACTTAAATGGAAAACGTACATCAAATCTGTCGCCAACATCGCTGGAAGAATGATTAGATCATTTTATCACTCCAGTAGGTATCTCACTACTGATCTAATTCTCTACCTGTATAAGAGACAAGTACGTCCTAAAATGAAGTACTGTTGCCACATCTGAGCAGGAGCTGCTCGGCATTTCTTATCTTGCCTTGATGGAGTTCAAAACCGACTTCGTAATCGCGTAAGTGATGCCCTTTTCTCTTCTCTGCAACCTCTTTCCCGCAGAAGAGACGTAACGAGCCTTTTTCTGCTCTATCGTTATTTTCATGGCAAGTGCTCTTCTGAGCTCTAATCTATAGTCTCCCCGCTTGCCAAACTTACACAAACAGCACTCTACAAGCTACAACCACTATCAACAATTTCTCTCAATCTCTACCTGTACTAAAATCCAAACGCAAATTCCATTAACAAAGCTTCTTTCTTAAAACTGCTCACCTGTGAAACACTGTTCCATTGGCCTGCTTCCCGCCTGATTACAATATGGTAGCCTTCAAGTCCAATGATAACAAGTTCTTATTGAACCGCCTCCTTAAATAATCAAAATCTACCCAAATTGCACTATTAACGATTACTATGCTGCCACCTACATTGGTTAACCTTATCCTCGAGTGGCCTTCAGGCTTTGATAAGTGGTGACTTCCTAATAAAAAAGCATTTATAATGGTTAAGATAAGCGGATATTTCCTTTTCGTTCGCTTATTTTTATTTTACAAAACGTTCGCTGTTTTTTTTTTCTTTCTGATTTAAAGAAAAGCTATGATATTTAAACAGGTTACCACACACGCGCGAGCGCGCGAACACGAACACACACACACACACACACACACACACACTTCACCACACTCTGGCAACGCCGGGTATCACCGCTGGTTTTTATATAAAAAAAATGATTTTACAATTTAATAAAAATCTCCTTAACATTTCTTGGTTTTCAAAGATTTTCAATTTAAATAAATAAATAAACATTTTTTTCTGAAAAAAAAAAATCCTAGATTTATATTTATCGTTTTGATCATGTAACTGTACACAACGAAAGCGCCACACAAAAAAAATATGCCTTAAATAAGCAGTTAAAAAATGCGAACAAATATCGTCTTCATCCTTCAATTTATTAAAGTGATTTCCTTGCTCAGTGCCTTTAAGAAATCGTCGATTAGTGCACTTTTTTTAGGAGTCTGCCTTCGGTTGTATATGCTTAAATAGCAACCCCGGGGTATTTAGCCGTGTAGCCAACAAGCGAAAAAGGGAGCCAAAAATTCAGATATATATCAAATAAATGTTACCAAAGGCAGGATGAATTACTCTTCTGTGTACCTTTATATGCTTTGTATATGTTTTAGTGTATTTTAAAGCTTTTATTCGGTTCAAAAAATAAAACGTCGATAATTGCATGCTTTAAGAGTCTATCTTGGACGTGTATGTGTGAATAGCAAACCTGGGCTATTTAACAGGGAGGCAGGGAAGCGAAAAGGAGTGTTAAAAATCAGATATATTAACAAATAAATGTTACCAAAGGCAAGATGAGTTATTCTTTTACCTTCCTGGATATGCTTTAAATGTTTTAAATGTTAAAATGTATTTTTAATCTTTTATTCAGTTCGAAAAAAAAAAGTGTCGAGTTAGTAAATTTAACCGAGAATCATGGCGGACGAGCACACACCATCTTCAAGGCATCAATAATAGATCAAATGTCCCAAAATATAGAAAATACTGAAAGCAATCCACCCATTAAGTTTCACGAAGTATTATTAAGTGTATTTCTACCAGCATTTTTTATTTATTTTTGTACATTATTGACGCTCCGAAAAACGGTGTGTTCTCGTCCGCCATGATAATTGTCGGTTTAACTTACTAACTCGACACTGCTTATTTTTCGAAGCGAATAAAAGCTTTAAAATACGTTAAGTAAAAGAGTAGAAGAGTGACTTATCTTGCCTTTTGGTAACATTTATTTGATATATATTTGAATTTTTACCTCACTCGCTTTTTTTTTTTTTTTTTTTTTTTCTTGTTGGATTCTTCGCTAAATCCCCCAGCCTTGTTAATGTATTCAAGTAATTCGACGCTCCTAATACAATACATAATGTACCGAGAGCTGTCCAGCTGTTGGCGTTACGTTTTCCCTGCTGTGCTATTGTAAGCGGACGCGATACGTTAATCCGCTTCAAACTGTGAGAATCTTCTCTATTCTAATCTCGAATTTCAACCGGAAGAACACTGTTTACAATCCCATTCCAACCATTTTGAAGCACACACCGATTCAAACATGTTAAACTATTCGTACGCACTCCCAACTTTATAGTGTCACTACGCATGCCAGGCGTCTCCAGAATTAAAGATTCTCTGTTCTGGGGAAAGGTTACTCAAGGGAAAGGACTGTAGCAATATTTAGATGCTTGTATTTACACATATCTTTAAAATATTACAAGATATTAAATAAAGCAGATGGAGAAATTCTGTTAGAATTCGGGATCTGATAGATGTGTGCCTACACACACATATTCCAGATGGATTTTGATTTACATTCTAGTGTCTCATAAAAATAACCGGAATTGTAATTATCACGTAAACAAGGAATTGTTTATATTCCAGGTCGGGAGTTATGAGTTGTTCAATGCAAAATAGAAAAAAGAATGTGATGTCTTAATATTTACATTTCCAGGAATGTCGATTGATGTTTTTATAAAGGATAACATATACACAAAAAAAAGAGAAGAGAGCAGACTGATAGCGGTCAGTAAATAAAAACTTATATGTTGATAAATTCGTCTTTGTGTTGATTGTGAAAATAACGATAAAAGAATTGTAAGGTGTATATATGATTGGAGCAAGCATTTGCAAGCTAGAAAAGTATTATACATCCAACAACGCAATGTTTTTAGCCAATTTTTCAATATTTGTCGTCCGGAGGGTCGAGCTTTAAAACGATACCAATCTCGTGAAAATCCGTCGCATCTGTCAAAAGTTTTAAGCATACATACATACATACATACATACATACATACATTCAAACAGACAAGTGAAATTTATATTATAGACTAACGGTGGTACTCGGGGTTGCCCGGGTGCCCGGGTGTGGTCAGATGTGGGAGGGTAAATCACAACAAAATGGAAAATAAAAATAAGGGAACGTAATAACCCTGTTTAGATATAACTTTTGTAAAAATCGGAAAAACAAAAGAAAAAACAGCGAACGTGATGCAAAATAAAAAATAAGGGAACGAAAAAAATGGCATAAATAAACCTGTTTAAATGTTAAAACTTCTTTTAAAAAACCGGAAAAACAAATACAAAAAAAAAACAGCGAACGTTATGGAAAAATATAAAAACAAACGAACGAAAAAATGGCATAATAAACCCTGTTTCAATATTAAAACTTTAAAAATCGAAAAGAAAAATACATCTGATATCTCGACTCTAACGCTTAACCTTAAGATAACGACGCTGTCGTTATAACGACTGGTCTATGATCGCGTGAACGAAGTTAGGTCGTTTTTTTTTTAATATTTAAACTAATTCAAGAAAGAACTTTTAATCCCCCGCACCTTAATGGAAACCCTTATTTCTAGCATGCTCCAAAGAATTTTTGAAGTCATCAAAAGCAGTGGAGGTAGAACTCATTATTAAGTTTGATTGTTTAATGTTTTCATACACTTTTTGTACAATTTAACAAAATTTTTGTCTCTGGTCTTATAATTTTGATCATGTGTAAAAAGCCTAATTTAATAAAAACGTAAATTTTTAAAATAAATCTTTGGAATTTACATTTTTGCTTCTATAACCTTTTAGATTGTAGTATTGGTAAGCTTAAGTTAGAAGAGTTTAAAATCTATCCTTAAAAAAAAGTTGGGTTTTTTTTTTAAGATTTTTAAGTGGTCTAAAATTTTTGATCAGCAGTGTATATAGATAATGTTGTCGGGTATCTTGTGCATTTTGAGGCATTGCAATTATCCATGTTTGTGGGGTTCTGTCGTAGGCTTTCTTGTAATCGATTCATGCTATGGCTATATTCTTTCTCTTGCTTTTTACCGCTTTCAAGATGTTTTGATCGATGTATAATAAGTCGAGTGGACCATTATTTTCCTTTCCGGCATTACTTTTTAGTTCAGATGTTTTAAGGTAGAAGTAGAGCTGTTCACTCCGTAGTGCTGTAATATTTTCCACACGTTTGATAAATAAGTTATCGACCTGTAATTGCTTGGTGATGTCTCCTTTCCAGTGTGTGTGTGTGTGTGTGTGTTGTGTGTGTGTGTGTTTTGTTTTTTTTGTATTAACGTAGTTCTGTCTTGAAGATACATTTCATATGTTGCAGCAGTCTATCATGTAGTGTCGTAAATTTTCTAAACTAGTATTCATGTATCCCGTCGTAGCCTGGTTGTGATTACTATTATTGCCCCACAAGGAGCTTTCACACAGGTCTTCAGAGATCTTTGCCCGAGAACAGCCTGTGGTGTTTCCTGGAAGCTGAGTGACAACAAGTCTCCCTAGGTTTCTAGTACTCTCCACCTCTTTCGATAACATTTGCAAATAAATTTGCATTATCGCAACAGCTGCTTGCCATTGATTTCTAGTCGACAGCAGCTATTATTCTTTGCTGGGATTTGAGTGGCAATAAGCCTCTCCAGAGTCCCATTTCGCTTCACACTAATTCGGTTGAGGTCTGGTCAGTTCATCGGTCTTTCCTTCTTCATTGTCTTTACTTGGTTATTTGATCTCGCTCTTTTTTGGGGGGGGGGCAGTGATGTGGCCTTGGGGGTAGGGTTGTGTTAGAGAACTTATAGATATGCGGTTTCAGTGTTCTTGGTGCCATGTAGTGTTTCATGTTTTGTCTTTGCAGCAGTTTTTCTGGCCTGCACTTGTTGCGCCTGTGTGTTAGTTTCCACATTCAAGGGTTTTCCTTAATATTTCAGCTGTTTTCATGATTGTTGTTCGTTGTATTTTTCCAGTCATTCCTTTGATTCCAATTTCTCCCATTCTTTTTTCAAAAGTTTTTTGGGATTGTTCCTAGTGCTCCTACTATTATAGGTATTATTTTGATTTTCTTCATCTTCCATATCCCTTTCAGTTCTTTGGCTTATTATTATCCCTTTCAGCTCTTTGCCTTATTATTATTATTATTATTATTATTATTATTATTATTATTATTATTATTATTATTTACTCACTAGGAGTATTCATACCAGTCATCGTCAAAGATTGTTCTTTGAGAACAACTAGTGGTGTTCCCTGGATTCTGAGTGACAACAAGTCTCCCCAGATTTCCGGTACTCTCCAACTATTTCGACAACCTTTGCAAATTAATTTGCGTTATCGCAACCGCTCCTTACCATTGATTTCTCGTTGGCAGCGGCTATTGGTCTTCACTGGAATTTTGGTGGCAATAAGCCTCCCCAAGGTCCCAGTCCTCTTTGCACTCAACCAGTGGAGGTCAGCTTGGTGCTTTCTCCATCGGTCTTTTCATTCTACTTGACCATTCTCACTTATTGGAGTGTAGTGCCAGGTGGAGGAGGGGTAATTTGCAATTATGCCATTTCAGTTTTCATGATTCCATGTAATGTCCCTTTGTGTTCTACATCTGTCATCGTTTCTGTGTATCCAGTTTGTGTTTGTAGTTTATGTGTATTAGTTCCACATTCAAGGGGTTTTCTTAATATTTCTGCAATTTTCATTATTGTTATTCGTTGTATTTTCTCAGACATCACTCTGATTCTAACTTCTCCTATTCTTTTTTCAAAGTTTTTCGGTATTGCTCCTAGTGCTCCTCGTCCTCCGACTACTACTACTACTACTACTACTACTATTATTATTATTATTATTATTATTATTATTATTATTATTTTTATTTTTATTATCCGTCTGGAGGGGCATTGTAAAAAAACTACGAATCCCCGATGTGTTGGGCGGCCATTCAGACCCCTGCTATTGTAGGTATCACCAATATCCTTACGAAAACCCTTGATCTTTGAAGCTTCTGGTTTGTGATCAAAATTGAGAGAGGGAGTCATCTGCGAATGGATTTCGTCCCTTTCAGAGAGACGATATTAAACGAAATCAGGACTACAACAACTACTACTACTACTACTACTACTACTACTACTACTACTACTCACCATTAGTTTTCACACAGGAAATCACCAACGAATTCTCTGTAAGAACAACCTGTGGTGTTCCCTCAAGTCTGAATACAACAAGTCTCCCCAGATTTCCAGTGGCTTTTTATTTTATTTTATTGATATTTTCTCTTTATTACTTTTATTTGTTTGTGTTGTTATTGTTTAGTCCTTTTCTTCTTTTCTCTATTTATCTTCTTTTTATTGTTTTGTTTTCCTTCTTTTTTTTATTCTCATCTTCTGATTTTTCTTTTTTATATACCTTCATTTATCTTCCTACGTTCATTGCAGCGATTCCATTATCCACTGGGCATTCTATCTTTCATTTATACCTAAATCCTAAAAATCACGTACACCATTCCGAATTCTACAATTGTACTCTCGCCATAGAAATCAGCGTTTAATTTCAGCTCAGGATAACATTTTCCTAGTTTCATTCGGCGCAGTGAAATTATTATTGCTAACTCCATTCAAAACGACAAAACGGCCAGCATATCACTCAGTATTCTGGTTCTAAGGGCTCTTCATTCGGATACTGTCCTTCCAGTAACTTCTCCAATAGACCTTTTAACATACTCCTCTTTGTCTAGCATGTGTGCGCTTATATGCGGTTGAGATTTGTCAGGAGCTTGCCATTCTCCGTGCGATGCACGTGACGAATAAACAGTTCCTTTTTCCGAAAACATCTTCTCAAGATTTACAACTGACTTGGAGATTTTTCAAAAGCCCTCCAAATCCAATAGGGTCGCTTCCGGTCGACCCGTTGTCATTACTAACAGTGCGGCTACATCCAGTTCCTATTTATTTATTTATTTATTTATTTATTTGTTTATTGTTCAGAGAGACAGCTGAAGGCCAACAAGCTAGCAGAAAAGATTTCGTTGTTCTTACCGCCGCGGGGTCATCCGTTGAACCTCGAGTTGATCTTTCCACGCTGGGTTCTTTGTGGCCGAGTAAATTTTATTGTGAATAAGGATACAACTTGAATCATTTCCCATTATGCAGCAGAGATTGATTGGCGACGTCCTTTCTCCGTTTAATTCCTGATCCAAAATCTTTAATTTCCTATCCGATGGCAGGACTCGGGATTTCGCAAACGCCCACCGACCCTCCTCCGCCTTCTTCTTCCCCGGACGCATCCCACCTCCGACTCTCAGCCGATACTAATACTACTTTCGTCAAATTGCAACTTTACAAACGATAGCCCAAATCAATACAGACTGTGATTGCAATAAAAGATAACATGGCAGATACCATTTACGAAGAATTCCGGTTTTCAAGTGTTTTCCAGTCATGTTCTTCTCAGTTTTATTTACTGTACTTTATTATTTTTTTTTATTCTTCTGTACTTTGTTCGCTCGTCTCCCACGTCCGACGAAGGCTGAACCGACTCGTCTAAGACAAGCCATTCTTTTCACTGTTTTGTCCGTTCAGCCTGTTTTCACGTCTGCACTCCTAACTGTCAAAATAGTTGCCCAGAAAGTTTCCGACATTTATTTTTTGTGTTACCGGCAGCGTTTCCGATCAGCAGTTCACACACTTTTATCCAAATCTCGCGAGATCATCGGCGCCAGAAATTTCATTGCTTTGTTCCCTCGTTTTGAAGGGTAGCGTTAATGTCAGATTTCTCTTTCCTTTTTTTCTCTCCTAACATGATTTCCTCGACACTTAAAGTCGAAGAGATTTGAGAAAGTCATGAACAAAACGGAATTATTATTCAGATTATAGACAGACACACATATATATAAATACAAGTGTATATATATATGTGTGTGTGTGTGTGTGTGTGTATTTCTGTGGTAATATACTTTATTTCCTTATAATATATACCGATATTTATTTAATAAGCTCAATGTAATTACAGAGCAATATAAAGAAAGAATGACAAAAATCTATATTCCAAAAGTCACGGTGTAGCCTATCTTGTCATTTATTCCTTTAATTCAGTTGACATTTACAATTCTGAACATTATCTGTTTCGTAGCACAGAATCAATTACTTAATTATTGCATCAATCAGTGAATCTATTATGCCCTCAACTCATCAGAAGAAATAGCTATAATCGATCCATGAAAAGGAAATAAAGTGAGTTTTGAAATGATAAGAAATCCGAAAATTGAAAGAGAAGCTGGCGTAATGTAAACATATTATAAGGTATTTACAGCTTCTCTTTCCAATTATATTTTTCTTTGTCTGTTTGTCTGTCTGTCTGTCTGTCTGTTCATATTCTCTCAGTAAGTATTGGGCAGATTTAGCTGAAATTTTGTATGTGTAACGTTGTATACCTTATTTTAACAGTATCGTTACATTTTAATGGACCCAACACGTTGTAATCTCCGTCGCAAGGAAACAGAAAATAATCTCTCCTTCTTCCGGCCACGTACGAATTTTTTCTTCTACCGTGACGTCATCCATGTCTCGAGCGCATGCACCTCCCGTCACGTCTTGAACATCACATCTCCGAACACCTCTACTTTTCCGAATCATTTTGTATCCGCTGATCGTCACTCTGCACAGCCGGCGTGATCATTTGCATATCTTTATGCGGCTGCTGCTGCTCCTAGTGCCAGCGGTTCTGTTACAGACTGGATCTTGAATATGATGAGGTGCAGCGAACTAAATGTTATTGGAACCGTTACAATGCACGGTTAAAGATTAATACATATAAATAGGATTTAATATTTATATTAAAAAACTAGCATGGGTGCCCGGCGTTGTCCGGGTGTTTGGAGGTGTGTGTGTTAGGCAAAAACAAAAAAGTGGTAGTAGGAAGGCAGGCTCGAACCCGTACCGCGAAGGAGGAAAAGAACGTGAAAAAAAAACGTGACGTCTTTGCTGTTACGACCACCACCAAACTGGAAGTGACGTAAGTTTGAATTAAGGCTAGACAATCGAAAAGGGGGAATGACTTTCTAAAATATCGGCGAAAAAAAGCGACTACTCCCTGTTGAAAAGTGCCCAGTTGAGGGTGAAGAAATCAATGTTTTTAGCCAATTTTTCAGTATTTGTCGTCTGAAGGGTCGAGCTTCAAAACAATACTGATCTTGCGAAAATCCGTCCCCTCTGTCGGAAGTTTTAGGCAGACATTCTAACACATATATACATACATTTATATATTGGTAGCTCAAATTTTCGACCCAAACCGATTAAAAAGCTTGCCTTATTGCTGAATACCCTTTATGTAAAATTTCAAATAATTAGACCAGAAATTGGCTGAGTAATTTGGTAGAGACCACAGAGGTCAAATTTTTTAAAACTTTGACCCCTATTATCACCCCTTAACATTTATTGTTTAAGGCTCAAATCAAGTTATTAAGTTGGATCCATTTTCAAGGAATCTATATCTAAAATTTTAATTGTTTATGTCCAAAATTGTCGGAGGAGTTTGGTAGAGTTCTCAAAGGTCAAATCGTTGAACTTTGACTAATTAACAGTCAAATTAATGATCGAAAACGGATTACAAATATTTCCCCAAATCTCAATACCCTGTATATCAAATTTCGAGTCTGTAGACTTAAAATTGACAGAGTTATTGCGTAGGGAAATGTACACAGACAGACACACAGACACAGACAGACAGACACTTTCACTTTTATAGATATATAGATAAGGAAAAATTTAATCATATCTAATTATTACTTTGGCATAAATCAATCATTCTAAATTAATGGTCTATAACTTTTGCGGGTTTTTAACGCGCTTAAACAGTCTAGTTCGTTCATCTAATATATAAAAGGTTATAAATCTGTCTGTCTGGCTATCTGTCTTCATATTTTCAAACTTGATCTCTTCCGAAAATAAAAGTCGCAGAGCGGCGCTAGGGTCCTAAAATAATTGGATTTTTTTACGGGCCGTTCTTTTATGGGTATTTAGCCGATTAAAATAATTTTTAAAGGTTCAAAAATGGGTTAAAATTGAAATAAACCGTTATACATTTTGTACAGTCATCTTAGTTCATTGTTAATTTTCAATTTTTGATCAGTTCATATGCGTGTCACGTGGGTACAGTGGTAACGTCACCATCTTTGAATGCTTCGGTTTCGATTCTAGCTGAGGGCACATAAACACTTTTTTTACTTTTGAAATCACAACTCTCTCTCTCTCTCTCTCTCTCTCTATATATATATATATATATATATATATATATATATATATATACTTGTTTATTGTTATATAAACATGGTCACATCCTGCTGCTACAAGTAGCCACTTGTTTCAATCAAACAACAGATATCATCAGGCAGCGACTTGACTATTCAAAAGTTCAATGAATAGTCAAGTCGCTGCCTGATGATATCTGTTGTTTGATTGAAACAAGTGGCTATTTGTAGCAGCAGGATGTGACCATGTTTATATAACAATAAACAAGTATTATCAGCTCTTTTTATTGAGCACTATCTAACAACCTCGTTGAATTCATTAGTCCATTACTTTTGAATAAAAAACCCGAGTATATATATATATATATATATATATATATATATATATATATATATTATTTTTAAAATATATTATTTTTAAAATTATATATTATATTATATTTTAAAAATAAAATATATGCCACTCCTCATATGGGGGTACCAGATTGGTTAAAGGGAAAATTATTCCCAACTCGCATTTAGGTAAAAATGCACTTTCGTAAATAATTGAATTCATTCAAGACGTATCGCAAAAAAAAAAAACACAAATAACACACAAATTAATGTGGACAAATTAAAATATCATATTTAAGTGTATTTTACGCCCGGGCAAAGCCGGAAACCTCCCGCGCTAGTATTTGTTTAAAATGTAATTTCTTATTACTTTTTCTGTCAAAAGCTTGCATATGCTCGTTACCTTTTTGAATATGCTAACATTTGTCCACTTAAGATTAAAATCACAGCCGTCGGCATCTCTGCCACTAAGATTCTTTACAAAAGTATACAGTTTATATATCAAAATACACTACGGTTTTGAAACCGTTGAAGTCTTTTTATAACGTGTCGCGCCATTTATTGGAAACCTAGAACGTTATCTGGTTTGATAATTAGAAAGAGAATAACACCATCTCCCCTCCACCCCCGTTACCACGTTGTTACAGCCACAAAAGAATGTAAGTCTCAATAGAAAACTTATGAGCTGACATGTTCGGGGTAGTGCCGTTGAAATAGCCTCCCCGGGCCAATGCTTTTGTCGATAGCCCTTCCACCAAGAGAAAGGGATCAACAAATACTGCGTTCCCAATTGGAAACGCATTGAATACCCAAAAAGAAAACCCCTTTACAACAGGCACAGGAGGGGAAAACAAATATACAGGTAGGCCCTTAAAGAAACGTCCCCACGAACACAACCCCTACTTGTGATATCCAGGCTGCACCCACCCACGCTCGTACCCTCGGGTCAGTTTAACTTTTCTTTTTTTTTTTTAGCAAAGAAATTAAACAAAAAGAAAACAAAGCACCTTCGCCCCAAAAGAAAAAGAAACGAAACTGTTGGAAATTCAAAACACACTTGGACACTTAAAATGCAGTCTGTCACAGTGCGAATTTTGTCTGAAATACAAACGTGTTATTTTATACAAAAGACACGCGGCCGGTCAGAAAGAAAACGGATCTATAAACAGTCCTACAGGCAGAAAGACTAAAATATCCCAACACTTTGACACTGTAAAGTATTTTATAAGATCCAAAAACGATATATATATATATATATATATATATATATATATATATATATATATATATATATATACAGAGAGAGAGAGAGAGAGAGAGAGAGAGAGAGAGAGAGAGTGGGAAATAGATAGGAAAGAGAGGAAGAGGATAACCGGAGAGTGTAAGAAGAAATGTAAGGGAGAGAAAGAGAGGGGGGAAGGATTATCGAGAGAGAGAGAGAGAGATAGAAGAAGAAGAAGAAGAGAGAGAGAGAGAGAGAGAGAATGGGAAATAGATAGGAAAGAGAGGAAGAGGATAACCGGAGAGTGTAAGAAGAAATGTAGGGGAGATAAAGAGAGAGAGGGAGGGGGTAGGATGATCGAGGGAGAGAGAGAGATAGAAGAAGAAGTGGGGGAGAAGGGAATAACGTAAGTTGGATAGCGAGAATTGGAATAAGAGAAAGAGAAAGAAGCAGACGAACGGTAGAAAGAGAGAGAGAGAGAGAGAGATAAATAAAGAAAGAGATGAAGATAAGAAGAGGGGTAGAAAACGAGAGAGAAAGCAAAAAGAGGAAAATAGAGGGGGGAGTGGAAAGGAAGATGACGAGAAAAGAAGAAGAGAAAAGGAAAGCGAATTAGAGAGGGGGATTGAGAAAGAAGATATAAAGGTTGAGCCTCACTTCGCAGGATATTCGTTGTTTGGTTGTTTGGTTTTACGGCATATCCCGGGTTCATTTTTGTTATATCCTCAAATATTCATGGAGTTTAGTTTGATTGTTTTGTTTTACGGCATATCAACTCTTTTCAGTATCATTTTTATATCTTCAAATATTTATTGATTAATTGCTTTGTAGAGAAAAAATTGTTTTTTTAAATTTGCAGAATATGATTGAGATTTACAAAAAGAAAAGATTTAAAAAAAAGAAACACTCACATCAACGTTGCATGCATTTAAGCCAGGAAGCCGATATATTCACGCCGATTGATCTGGTAACTCTTGGTACCGGGATAACCCTGAGAAAATGAAGATGAATTATTTCTATGTGTGTCTATTTACTTCTAATTATATATGTGTAGATATCTAAACTTATACGTAAAGTTTAGGGAAGTTTCCCTTATGTTATTGGCCGGTATATTAAATCCAATAAGAAAAAGAAAAACTAAAGTTTCTTCCTTCATTTTCGCCATATATATTAGCACGTGTTCTACAAAACAAAACAAAAACAAAAAGAAAATATTTCAGAATCACATTAATCAATTTAACCATTTAATTCAATATTTGAATTCGTGTTATTAAAATTAAATAAGGCGTTCTGTTCGAAATCCTATGCAGATTCCCGACTTCAACAGAAATATTCTAAAGTTTGACAAGATACATCTGAAAAATGTAAAAAAAAATATATCTGGTTGTTAAGTCGTATTATTTGAATACTTAGGACTAATGTTCTTATCTTGATTGCAATTTGCACAATATTTCGGTTAATGTAACCTCTAACCTTCATCAGGTGTATTTTGTAAGACTAAGGATTTTTTTTCTGACTGATTCGGGAAGCATATATCTATAAATATAAAAGCGAAAGTGTGTGTATGTATGTATGTATGTATGTATGTATGTATGTATGTGTGTTCGCTTTTTCTCTATGTCTACAAAAGGCTTTTTTCAGAGAAGCGGTCGCTCGCTTCACATTTTAAAACTTTTTATATCACATATAAATCGTAATATCTCACAGTTAATAACGAAGCTCGCCTGTCTATTTAATTGGCTCGATTTCAAGAAGATAAATATTCAACATTTGTCGCTCGCCGTATGTGGGTTAGTCTTTTTCCTATAACATCTTGGTGGTGGGGGGGCGTTCAGCAGTAAATACCATCTCGCATTCAAACTTGACCTCATTACCTCATTAAAACCGGCATCTGCCAAATCCAAGTAATTAAATAAATTCAAATGTGTTCCCGTTGTCATCTCGCAGTAGGGCAATGGTTAATGTCGCACGTTTTTTTTTTTTTTTCACACTTTAATTTGCAACTTTGCCTCAACGGTTCGAGTTCGATCCTCATACTTACTTTTTTTTTAACCCCATCCCACCCCCGGAGTTTCCACTCACACCTCCAAACACCCGGGCAACGCCGGGCACCCCTCGTTCGTATAATATAAATAAGCATAATCTTATAATGTTGAAATGAAACACACACACACACACACACACACACACACACACACATATATATATATATATATATATATATATATATATATATATATATATATATGTTTCATTTACGGAAAGTTTTGATAAGTCATCGGTGCCGCTGATTCCAAACCTGATAGTTAGGGAGCGTTTTAGATACCCATATCAAGCTCTCTTCAGCTGACACTCATCAGAGAGCTTGATGTGGGTATCTAAAACAGTCCCTGATTATGAGGTTTAAAACCGACGGTACCGATGAATTATCTCATCTAAACTTTCTGTAAATAAAACATAATACGGAGTTTTCCATATAATAGAGGACTCTGCCGGAATCCTTTTTTTCCAAACAATATAACTATATATATATATATATATATATATATATATATATATATATATATATATATATGAACAAATGATTAATAAAACATGTTAAAAGACATCTTGAAAAAGAGTTAAAAACATATTTAATTTTAAAAAAGGAAACACAAGATAAGTGGATAGTCCTTAATCCGCGGAGTTTCGAAGAAATACTCTCCTTCTCATCAGAGGGCAGGAATTGGCAAAATGCAGGATCGGATTTTGCCTATAAAAGTATTTAATGAAACTACAAGTAAGTCACAGATCTTACTTGGTTAAAAAAAGGGTGAGGTAAGGGAAACAGGAGGCAAAAGAAAAATAATAAAAAGATTTCACATGAATGGACAGTCCGGTGAAGGGTAAAAATCCAAAAATGGTAAAATCCAAAACGGTCGAATTTAAAATTTCAATCCAATGGGTAAATTCCAAATGGTTCAAAATAATCCAAAAGGCAGAGTTCCTTGGGAAAAAGCGCAAATAGAATGAATTCCAAATCATTAAAAGAAAAGTACTGGAGAGAATATTTAAAAACACGTCTGTCAAGGCTGGATGAATCCAAAAAATTAAGGTTTAAAAAAAAACACCCGAAAAGCGGTGAAGATTTAAATTTGAAAAGCAAGGTCAAACTGACCCAGACAAGAAGCGCGAAAATTAGCGTTAATAATTAGGTCAGCTTAGATATGCACGTGAAAGTCCCAGAATTAAATTAAGAAAACTGATCAGAACAAATAAATGGCTAAGTTTATGAAATGGCGCGTCTGTTATATATATAAAAAATATATATGCAAAATCCGATCCTGCATTTTGCCAATTCCTGCCCTCTGATGAGAAGGAGAGTATTTCTTCGAAACTCCGCGGATTAAGGACTATCCACTTATCTTGTGTTTCCTTTTTTAAAATTATTTTCAGTTTGTGTGTAGTTTATTATTACTATTATTACTATTATTATTATTACTATTATTATTATTATTATTATTATTATTATGATTACTATTATTATTATTATTATTATTATTATTTCTGCGTTCAGTTTGTGTGTAGTTTATTATTACTATTATTACTATTATTATTATGATTATTATTATTATTATTATTATGATTACTATTATTATTATTATTATTATTATTATTATTATTATTATTATTATTATTTCTGCGTCCAGTTTGTGTGTAGTTTATTATTACTATTATTACTAATATTATTATTATTATTATTATGATTACTATTATTATTATTATTATTATTATTATTATTATTATTATTATTATTATTATTATGATTATTATTATTATTATTATTATGATTACTATTATTATTATTATTATTATTATTATTTCTGCGTTCAGTTTGTGTGTAGTTTATTATTACTATTATTACTATTATTATTATGATTATTATTATTATTATTATTATTATTATTATGATTACTATTATTATTATTATTATTATTATTATTATTATTATTATTATTATTATTATTTCTGCGTCCAGTTTGTGTGTAGTTTATTATTACTATTATTATTATTATTATTATTATTATTATTATTATTATTATTATTATTATGATTACTATTATTATTATTATTATTATTATTATTATTATGATTACTATTATTATTATTATTATTATTATGATTACTATTATTATTATTATTATTATTATTATTATTATGATTACTATTATTATTATTATTATTATGATTACTATTTCTGCGTTCAGTTTGTGTGTAGTTTATTATTACTATTATTACTAATATTATTATTATTATTATTATTATTATTTCTGCGTTCAGTTTGTGTGTAGTTTATTATTACTATTATTACTATTATTATTATTACTATTATTATTATTACTATCATTATTATTATTATTATGATTACTATTATTATTATTATTATTATTATTATTTCTGCGTTCAGTTTGTGTGTAGTTTATTATTACTATTATTACTATTATATTTATGATTATTATTAATATTATTATTATTATTATTATTATTATTATTATTATTTCTGCGTTCAGTTTGTGTGTAGTTTATTATTACTATTATTACTATTATTATTATGATTATTATTATTATTATTATTATTATTATTATTACTATTATTATTATTACTATTTCTGCGTTCAGTTTGTGTGTAGTTTATTATTACTATTATTACTATTATTATTATTATTATGATTACTATTATTATTATTACTATTTCTGCGTTCAGTTTGTGTGTAGTTTATTATTACTATTATTACTATTATTATTATGATTACTATTATTATTGTTATTATTATTATTATTATTATTATTATTATTTCTATGTTCAGTTTGTGTGTAATTTAATTGTGCTGTTAGTCTCCACATTCGAAGGTTTTCCTTAAAATTTTGCAGTTTTCATTATTGAAATTCGTTGTGTTTTCTCAGCCATCCATTTGATTCTAATCTCTCCCATTCTGTTTTTCAAAGTTTTTCGGTATCGTTTTTTACTATTAGTAGTGTGAACTTAACTTTCTTCATTTTCCAGATCCTTTTGAGCTCTCTGGCGTGTATTTGCTTCACTTTTTTATCTCCTTGATCTTAACTCTGTGGTGTACTGGAACAGAAAAACCTACAACCTGGCTGAACTATTCCTTCTTTTTCTTCTTCTTCTTCTTCTTCTTCTTCTTCTTCTTCTTCTTCTTCTTCTTCTTCTTATTATTATTATTATTATTATTATTATTATTGTTATTATAATTTTATTGTTGCTGTTATTGCTAATTTTATTAATATTGTTACTATTTTTGTTACTTTATTGTTATTAATATTATTGTTTAGCAAAGATCAAAATGTAGTATCTGTTCTTCAGACGCTGCACTTCTATTTCTTGTTCTCTTTCAGCGGAGGAGAAATCCTTCACGACTGAGACAATTTTTATTATTTGTGCCTTTTCTCCACGTTAAAAAACGACCCTGGTGTCTAACTCTGTCCCGTGGGGAGACATTGTAAATAGGTACTATTATTATCATTATTGTTGTTGTCATCATTATTGTTATCATTTATTATTATTGTCATTATTTATTATTATTATTATTATTATTATTATTATTATTATTATTATTATAGTTGTTGTTATTATTATTATTGTTGTTACCATTTTTTATTATTGTTATTATTGTTGTTATTATTATTGGTGTTATTATTGTCATTATTTATTATTATTATTATTATTATTATTATTATTATTATTATTATAGTTGTTGTTATTATTATTATTGTTGTTACCATTTTTTATTATTGTTATTATTGTTATTATTATTCTTATTATTATTGTTATTAATATTGCTGTTATTATTGTTATTTTTTATTTTTATTATTGTTGTCATTATTATTATTATTATTATTATTATTATTATAGTTGTTATTATTATTGTTGTTGTTGTTACCATTTTTTATTATTGTTATTATTGTTATTATTGTTATTATTATTGTCATTAATATTGCTGTTATTATTGTTATTTTTAATTTTTATTATTGTTGTCATTATTGTTATTATTATCATTTTTCATCTTTTTATTGTTATTATTATTATTATTATTATTATTATTATTATTATTATTATTATTATTATTATTATTATTATCACCGTCAACTCACTAGGGGTTCTCACAGAAGTTATCATCAATCTTTACTCACCGAAAATAACTGACGGTGGTCCCTGGAGTCTGAGTGATGACTCATCCTCATCACTATTGCAAATGAGTCTACGTTATCAAGATTTATTCTGTGTCGTATTTATATCCTAGTCAAGGCAAATTACGAATTGAGTTTTTGCAGCTCTTGTGGGGGGGGGGTCAATGTCTTACTATATACAGAGGCTGGTATTCCCAAAATCGGTCACCCATTTGGTACCAACCAAGCTCAACGTTGCTTAATTTCAGTTATATACTACCAGTAGTTATGTAATACTTGAAAAGCAAATGATAGAGGAAGCGACATTTTATGAAGGAAATGAATGAATTAGAAATTAATATAAGTTTAAATAAAACGTAGAATCCATGAAAAACGGAAAAAGGACGAAAAATAAAATTAAAAAAAAATAAGTTGATTGATTGAGAGGGAGAGAGAGAGAGGGGGGGGAGGAGAGAATAGGAGAGGGATAGAGTAAGTGTGAGAGAGAGAGAAAGAGAGAGAGAGAGAGAGAGAGAGAGAGAGAGAGAGAGAGAGAGAAAGAGAGATAATTGGCACACAGAAAGAAAAGGTGAAACCAAGACAATGAAAGAAAGCGGACGAAAAAAAAAAAATAAGTTGATTGATTGAGAGAGAGAAAGGGAAAGAGAGAGAGAGAGAGGAGAGGAGAGAATAGGAGAGGGATAGAGTAAGTGTGAGAGAGAGAGAAAGAGAGAGAGAGAGAGAGAGAGAAAGAGAGATAATTGGCAGACAGAAAGAAAAGGTGAAACCAAGACAATGAAAGAAAGCGGACGAAAAAAAAAATAAGTTGATTGATTGAGAGAGAGAAAGGGAAAGAGAGAGAGAGAGAGGATAGGAGAGAATAGGAGAGGGATAGAGTAAGTGTGAGAGAGAGAGAAAGAGAGAGAGAGATAGAAAGAGAGATAATTGGCAGACAGAAAGAAAAGGTGAAACCAAGACAATGAAAGAAAGCGGACGAAAAAAAAAAAACAGAGAACTAGACGAGGCTGGGGGGGGGGGCTCTTTAGAAAGGGGGCAACAAGGAGTTTACCAACCAGATTTAACTCGAAGTACTACGAAAATAAAGTGGGAGGACAACTTGTGCCAATTACAGTTAATTGGCTGACCAAATGGCAAGTTTTCTGGTATAGGGCGCGGAGAGCGGTTACAAAGGGCCGTTAACAGACGCCAATACAATAATAACTCGTTTCAAATAAAACATTTTCTTCTAACATTACCTTTATTTATTTTTTCCTTCTTCATTTTCATACGGAATTGAGTAATAAATTATAAAATACGATTTCTCTTTTTAGTCGTGTGAAAGTCACTCCGTCGGTCGGTCGGTTGGTCGGTCGGTCGGTCTGTCCGTAACACTTTTATGATTGGCCTTTTGGCCAAGATCAAAGTGTAGTATCTGTTCCGGCAGATACTGCACTTAAGATAATTTGTACCAGTCAATGGAGGGGAAACCCTCTATACTGGGACAATTATTATTTTTGGTAACCAGAGTGCCCCCTTTTTGCCTACTTTTAGGGGAGCTGGTTTTTACCTCACATTAAAAACGGCCTTGTGCCTAATTTGCTCAGTGGGGGAGCAAATAAACACCATCTGTTCCGGCAGATACTGCAAGCAAAGACCATATGTGGGGGGAAAACCCCACATATAAGACCTTGGTCAATGTAGGGGCAACCCTTCATACCAATTGTCACTATCCACCTCCCCTTCACTCCTCACATTAAAAATCGGCCTTGTGCCTAATTTGCTCGGTGGGGGAGCAAATAAATACCTGGCCTTTTGACCAAGATCAAAGTGCAATATCTGTTCCGGCAGATACTGCAAGCAAAGACCATATGTGGGGGAAACCTCACATATAAGACCTTGGTCAATGTAGGGGAAACCCTTCATACCAATTGTCACTTTCCAGCTCCCCTACTCCCCGGGGAGTTGGTCCCCATTTCCCCTTTACTCCTCACATTAAAAATCAGCCTTGTGCCTAATTTGCTCGGTGGGGGGGGGGCAAATAAATACCAACCCTTCATACCAATTGTCACTTTCCAGCTCCTCTACTCCCCGGGGAGTTGGTCCCCATTTCCCCTCCACTCCTCACATTAAAAATCGGCCTTGTGCCTAATTTGATCGGTGGGGGAGCAAATAAATACCATTTTCTTGGCCTTTTGGTCAAGATCAAAGTGTAATATCTGTTCTTACTATATGCTGTACTTATGTTTGTAACTTTGTGATATAAAGTTGGAGATCACTTTTCTGTATTAATTTAATGTAAAATGGTCACGCACTTTACAACCAGTCAGTCTCAAAGTCATTCAAGTCATTCTCCAGATCATTCAAGTTGTTTTTGAAGGATTCCGGTTATTCTTTAAGCATTCAAGTCATTCTTAAGGTCATTCAATTCATCCTTAAGTTCATCATTCTAAGTCATTTACTTTTTATTTATTTAAGTCATTTGAGCCCATTTTTCGGTCATTTTAGTTTATCTTTAAGAATTTCATATCAATCCTACATTCACGCATTCATTCATTACACGAGAGCACGCGACTAATGGTTATCGGCCTTGTTTTTCTTCGTATTGCTTTCTCTCGGATACACAGGGAAAACTACATATCCCTCATCAACAGCGGAACAGAACCGAATGAAGACAGCAGATCTTGTAGAAACAAAGTAACCAATAATAATGCAATGCAAATGTGAAACAATAACTTTCTGAACTTAAAAATAATATGTTGTACATAGTGTGCAGATGTATTCATATAGTTGGAAAATAATGAAATAAAGATCATACCATAACAATATACATATATATATATATATATATATATATATATATATATATATATATATATATATATATGTACTAGCTTAGAGACCCGCCATTGTTTGAGATTGAATAAAGATCAACGAATCTGTCCACACATCCAATGTTACACGAACGACCCGGTCTAAGCCGGGTTGACATGCTAGTATATATATATATATATATATATATATATATATATATATATATATATATATGTGTGTGTGTGTGTGTGTGTGTGTATAGATGTATATACATATGAGTATGTTCATGAATTAAAATGTGGCACGCGTCTGCGGATGAAATGTCAGAAATTGACAATCTAAACGAGAGTTGTTTCAATATTTCTCACGAATATAAACAAACCTTGTTATTGTTATGAAAAATGTAACAGAAAGGAATCTGGTTATGTGGATGTTTTGAAAAGATTGACAGGAAAAAGTGACAGAAGGAAAAAGATTGCAGTTGGAGATTTGATTGTCAACCGAGTGGACGCCACGATAATTCTCTCTGTCACTCCCCCACTCTCTCTCTCTCTCTCTCTCTCTCTCTCTCTCTCTCTCTCTCTATCTATCTATCTATCTATCTATATATCTACCATAAGCAAGAACAACAGGAGAAATAAAAACAGACTGTTGCTTACACCAATGGTTGTTGCGTTTTGAATTCTTAAAAAGGGTTTATAATATAACACCAATACATTCATAGAAATCGGTGAAATCGCCCATTTTTCAATCAAATCGGTTGAGTGTTGCTCTAGTCAAAGACCACCGAAGTACACTGGGAAAAAGCTTCACATGCTTTTTTGCAGTGACTTAGTCTAAATATATTTTATTCTACATTACTCTGTAAAGAACCTGTTGATTTTATAAAATTAATTACTATATATAATGACTTGAATTAAAGTTTAAAATACAAAATATCAAGTAGCATGGTTCAATTGTACTCTAACGAGAACAATTCATTTCGACCGCATCCCTGTCTTATTGAAAATCCTACCATTGATTCTAAATACCGGGACTTTTCTGCTCGTTTGATGATAAAACTTCTCCAATGCATTTGTTATATTAGGCTTTGTAAGGGTGTTAACTTCGGTAAAAATCGGATTTTTCCTTATTAACTGGGGTGCTTCGATTATCAATTTTCAATACTTATTGAAGTTATTCCGAGACAAAACCTATCTAATAAAACTTCCCGACACATGAAGTATATTTAAAAATATCGGTCGAGCCGTTTCGGAGTCCACAGAGAACGAATTCACATGCATACACAAAATGCTTTTTTATAAATACGAACAGATTATTTCATACAATAGGTGTATACATAAATGGTATCTATCTATCTATCTATCTATCTCTATCTCTCTCTCCCTATATATATATATATATATATATATATATATATATATATATATAATAAAAATAAAATAAAAATTACAATATGTTTTTAACTCTTTTCAATATGTCTTTTAACATGTTTTATTAATCATTTGTTCATTCATATATATATATATATATATATATATATATATATATATATATATATATATATATATATATACATAATTATTTTTTTACTATAATAATTAAATACCTACAGACACTAGTGTTTCATCCTTTCGGGATTCTTCAGTGCAGGGTGTCACAATTACTACCAGTCGAACGATTCGAACCCCGCGACATCTCTGGCTCGATTAGCGGAGGCCGTATCCATTCGGCTACCATTAATCGTGTGAAATAGCGTTGAATTTTTAAACATTTTAATTTAAATGTTCATTACGTCAGACAGACAGTGATCAAATCGTTATACGACGATCTACGCATAAGAGCTAAATTGACCGACTTTTATTCAACAGAAAGTGCTCAACGATAAGAAACGTATTTCTTAAAGGGGCTGTCATAATTATTTTTTTACTATAATAATTAAATACCTACAGACACTTGTGTTTCATCCTTTCGGGATTCTTCAGTGCAGAGTGTCACAATTACTACCAGTCGAACGATTCGAACCCCGCGACACGAGACATCTCTGGCTCGATTAGCGGAGGCCGTATCCATTCGGCTACCATTAATCGTGTGAAATAGCGTTGAATTTTTAAACATTTTAATTTAAATGTTCATTACGTCAGACAGACAGTGATCAAATCGTTATACGACGATCTACGCATAAGAGCTAAATTGACCGACTTTTATTCAACAGAAAGTGCTCAACGATAAGAAACGTATTTCTTAAAGGGGCTGTCATAATTATTTTTTTACTATAATAATTAAATACCTACATATATATATATATATATGTATATATATATATATATATATATATATATATATATATATGCAAAGATCATCATATAATTATTAGATCACTCTGACTGACATAAAAAAAACATTTAAAAATAAAAAATCCTTAATTTCAACGTTATTTCACGCGGTTAGCAGTAACCGAATGGATACGGTCCATGCTAATCAAATCAGAGATGGCTTCTGTCAGCGGGTTCGAATCTATCGACTAGCGTTAATCGTGACATCCTGCACGGAAGATTCCCGAAAAGATGAAACACTAGTGTCTGAAGGTATTTAATCATTATGCATTATGGTAAATAATCTATATATATCTGTATATATATATATATATATATATATATATATATATATATATATATATATATAGTAATTTATAAAATATATATGGCGATTAAGCTACACTGAATATACTGCGTTTCATCCACTGTAGGATTCGTCAGGCTTATGCGCGAATTCTGTGGTTGCTTCTTGTTTTTATATATGTTGAGGATTTCTAGTTAGCCAATCAGCTTTCTAGTATCCACCGCGCCCCGTCCTATCAACGAATGGAAATGCATTTTATCGAACAAAGGATCTGTTTTTGAACTAGGTTAGTGGTTTTAGGTAGATCTTTTCCCTCCTTTATATATATATATATATATATATATATATGTATATATATATATATATATATATATATATATACCTATGTGTACACACATACATGCACACATATATATATATACATATATATATATACATATGTGTGATCGTTTATGTATATTCATGTTCTACCTCTACCTACGTATTGAGCACTTTTGGAGTAAATACTTAAAGTTTACGCATAAATCTATACTTCCTTATATTAAATTTATGTAAGTAAATGAAGTAGTTATATATATATATATATATATATATATATATATATATATATATATATAAGTGAGAATGTGTATGTGTGTGATGAAACTTCTCAAACTATATACTCAGGTATAAAATATGTATACAGGCTTAAAATTACGTATATAGAATATGCAGACATGTGGAAAATGTTTTAATCGGTTTTCCTTCAACAAAAAAGGGGTGCTAAGGGGTAAAAATACCAAATTGGTACGTGGGATTAACCGTTTTTTCTGTATATGCTTACTGTTTCACGAATGCGCATGCGTGAAATGTTCACATTACAGATTACTTACAGAATAAGCAGTTTGAAAACACCCCTTATAGATCATATCACGCTGGTCCAATGGTTATCGTACTTGACTTATTGTCCTTAGATTTTGGTTTCGATCTCAGCTGGAGTTTTTTTTTTTTTTTTTTTTTTTTTCAATTTTTTTACTTTTATTTATTGATTTTTTTTTTACATGGGGTTCACCACGTATTCCAATTATAGTACTCAAAAAACTTCAATCAGGACTAGCGTCCATACGTACAAAACTGTTTAAACGTTGTCTTAAGGAGAATTGCTTCCCATCACCCTGGAAAATCTCATCAGTATGCCCTGTATTTAAGAATTCAGGTGATTGCTCATCCCCCTCTCGGTACAGGCCAATAAGTCTCCTGTGCGTCATGAGTAAGTTGCTGGAATCTGTGTTAAATAGAGAATTAATCAACCATCTCAGCAAAAATAACCTTCTTAGTAACACACAATATGGTTTCCGTTCTGCTAGATCTACAGCAGATATGCTTAACGTTATATCTCATAGGATTAGCGAATCTCTCGACAGAGGCAACCTTTCTAGGGCAATTACTCTTGACATATCTAAGGCCTTTGATAGGGTATGGTATGAAGGTTTACTTCACAAGATCTCTAGCTATGGTATAGCTGGAAATATCTTCTCAGTTATTAAATCATTTCTTTCTGACAGGTTTATAAGAGTAGTAGTTGAGGGGCAAAAATCAGAAGCTCACAGTATTAATGCTGGTGTTCCCCAGAGATGCATCCTGGGCCCAACTCTTTTCCTGATCTACATTAATGATCTTCCAAATCACATCCTTACATCATTTGTAGACATTTATGCTGATGACACTAACATCTATGGGAGCACATCTAAGTCAGTAAACGACCAAGTTCTCTCCTATTCTCTTTCCTCTGATCTTGAGCACGTATTGCATGTTTAATTGTTTTTTTAGCTTCGTATTTCCCGGTATATGTGTCAGTCACTTCTCTCTCTCTCTCTCTCTCTCTCTCTCTCTCTCTCTCTCTCTCTCTCATTTAAAAATAAATTTACTATCTATCTATCTATCTATCTATCTCTCTGTTTCTCTCTCTTTCTTTTCTTTTTTCTATGTTATCTGTTCTGTTTATTCGTTTTTTATTATCTTCCTGGCTTATCTCCCCATGCGTTCTTTTTTAGTGTTATTTCTTATTTTTTTAGTGTTATTTCTTTTTTTTTAGTGTTATTTCTTTTTTAGTGTTATTTCATTTTTTAGTGTTATTTCATTTTTTTAGTGTTATTTCATTTTTTTAGTGTTCTTTCTTTTTTTAGTGTTATTTCTTTTTTTAATGTTATTTCTTTTGGAGTTTCATTTCTTTTTTTAGTGTTATTTCTTTTTAGCGTTATTTCTTTTTTTAGTGGTATTTCTTTTTTTTAGTTTATTTCTTTTTTAGTGTTATTTCTTATTTTTTTAGTGTTATTTCATTTTTTTAGTGTTATTTCTTTTTTTAGTGTTATTTCTTTTTTAGTGTTATTTCATTTTTAGTGTTATTTCTTTTTATTGTTATTTCTTTTTTATTGTTATTTCTTTTTTTTTACTTTAATTCTATTTTTAGTGTTATTTCTTTTTTTAGTGTTATTTCTTATTTTTTTAGTGTTATTTCTTTTTAAGTGTTATTTCTTTTTAGTGTTATTTCTTTTTTTTAGTGTTATTTCTCTTTTTAGTGTTATTTTTTTTTTAGTGGTATTTCTTTTATTTTTAGCGTTATTTCTTTTTAAGTGTTATTTCTTTTTAGTGTTATTTCTTTTTTAGTGTTATTTCTCTTTTTAGTGGTATTTCTTTTTTAGTGTTATTTCTTTTTTTAGTGTGATTTCTTTTCAGTGGTATTTCATTTTTTAGTGTTATGTCTTTTTTTAGTGTTATTTCTTTTTTTAGTGTTAATTGTTTTTTTAGTGGTATTTCTTATTTTTTAGTATTAGTTCTTTTTTTGTGGTATTTCATTTTTTAGTGTTATTTATTTTTTTAGTGTTATTTAGTTTTTTAGTGTTATTTTTTTTTAGTGTTATTTCTTTTTTTTTAGTGTTATTTCTTTTTAGTGGTATTTCATTTTTTAGTGTTATTTCTTTTTTTTTAGTGTTAGTTGTTTTTTTTAGTGTTAGTTGTTTTTTTAGTGGTATTTCTTATTTTTTAGTGTTAGTTCTTTTTTTTAGTGGTATTTCTTTTTTTAGTGTTATTTCTTTTTTTTAGTGTTATTTCTTTTTAGTTGTATTTCATTTTTTAGTGTTATCTCTTTTTTGTAGTGTTAGTTGTTTTTTAGTGTTAGTTGTTTTTTTAGTGTTAGTTGTTTTTTTAGTGGTATTTCTTATTTTTTAGTGTTAGTTCTTTTTTAGTGGTATTTCTTTTTTTGTGTTATTTCTTTTTTAGTGTTATTTTTTTGTAGCGTTATTTCTTTTTTTTAGTGTTATTTCATTTTTTTAGTGTTATTTATTTTTTAGTGTTATTTTTTTTACTGTTTTTTTTTTACTGTTATTTCTTTTTTTCCATTCCATTCCCATTATTTTTTTTCATCCATTACATTCCCATTTACTTCTTTCGTAATCCCAGCCTCTGCATATTGCGTAGCATAAGTCGAAATTTGTCAAAGCCAATTAAAAGCGCACATCGCTGTCCCATCGAAAGAACCAAAATCAAATGCAAAGCGTTTAAAAAAAAAAAAAAAGGTTTCCCAAAATGCATTTCGTGCCGAGAAATCCTTCATGTTGCCTAAGGATGCTAGGGATTTAGCGAGCGACTAATGCGTAATGATATTAACCCGATCTTTTAAGAGAGAAACACGAAACCTGGAGATAAAGTGAGGTAAATGTAAGAAGGCTCACCTGCTAAGCTTCATATATTAATAAGAAAATTAATGTAAATTGCTGATCGCTTTGAAAAGCCATCGTGATACGAAAGTATTTTTATCTAATTTAGGTTGTTACATATCTAAGGCTTCTCTGTGACAGTGGATTGTCTCCCCTTTGGTTCCCATTTTGACGGTTATGACTTAAGATCAAGTTCGTAATTGCTTTGCCTAATCAATTACATTAAGAATGTTGGCCTATCTTACGTGTACCGACGTTTAGCTCATTATTATAAGCAGCGTATCCCGTCTTTGTGAATTGAAAGCAACACAGACGATACTGGAGGGAGTCTTCGGCAAATTAGCCAATGAAATTTAGCTTTCGAACTGAAATATCAAACGATCACTTAATCAAGAAGAAGAGCGAAATAAATAAAATTAGGAGTATATTAATAATATACGAGGCGGATCGAAGCGTCTGGTATTAGTTTGATGCAAAAAATAATGTCGTTTTCTATATATATATATATATATATATATATATATATATATATATATATATATATATATATAAAAATGGGTTAATAAATTCCAACGAAAGAAAGATGTATATTTAAATAAGGGAGTAGTCACCAACAATGTGTATTTTTTAACATTATTTTATTATTCCGTGTCTTGGTTTTTCATTGAGAATTATGTTTGGATCATTGTAATAATGTTTTTAAGTCATTGAAATCGTTTACGCGCGTTTCAGACGGTCTGTGATGCGTCCTCGTCCTATATATATATAGTAAAACGTCAGAAAACATTATTTTTGCACCAACCTAATACTAATACGCCGCTTTGAAAAAACGCCATAAAACGGCTTCAAATCTTTTCGTAACACATTTAACTCAAGTACGAATACAGATATTTGTTTGAGGTGCAGTTTTAAAATGAAATGCAACACCTAAGCTATCACGTTATGTCATGTTTATTTCATAAATGAAATATATTATTGTTGTCTTCAAACATATTAGGCGGTCGCAAGATTATGCTTTTTTTACATAGAAATCACAATTTATCAAGACCCGGAGGCCACTCGAGGATAAGGGTTAATGGGTATACATTAGTCAATGAGATTATGGAGTAGTAAACATAATTAGTGGAAATTTTGGAAATTGGATTACTTAGGGGGACAGTTCATCAAGAACTTGTTTACATTGGACTTGAAGACAATCAAATTGTAGTCAGAAAGAAACTTTGTTCATGGAATCTACGTTTAGGTGTAGGCACAGATAAAGAGAAATTATTGATAGTGGTTTTCGCTAGAGGAGTGTTTTTCGTGAAAGTTTTGTCGAGGGGATACCATAGATTGAAGCTCAGACGAACACTTGCTATGAAAATAACGATAAAACAAAGACAGGCTCGTAACGTCTCTTCTGTGGGAAATATGTTGCAGTTCAAGCCTGCCTGCCTCCTACTATCACTTTTTCTAACACCTCTGCCTACTGTTGTCTTGATTCCCTCCTACTATCACTTTTTTTACAGCCCCCAGGGTTCCTTACGACATCCCTTATACACACCTGGGCACCCCCGATACTGTTGTTTTGACACTTCCTCGAGGGTCCTTACTACACCAGCAACATCGGGACAACGCCGGGTACCCCTACTAGTACGTAGGAAGTATTACTTTATAAATTAATAAGAGCATTAGAATAAATTGCAGAGCGCATTAATAAGCGTCTTGATTCGAAAGTATTTTTATTTAATTTAGATCCTTAATATCTAGGGTTTCTCTCTGAAAGTAGACTGCCCCCTCTTTCGCGCCTTATGCAGATAATTAAGATAAAACTCATAATTGTCTTATCTAATCAATTACGTTCAAAATATAGGCATTTGTTAATCGTTCTGACCTTTAGCTCATTGGTGTTAGCAGTCTAACGAAAATGCCGATGAAATTTCTTCTTGAAGTATCAAACAATCACTTAGTTTTAATCAAGAAGGAAAGCGCATTAACATCAAAGCGAAATAATAGAACAGTATGTAGCCCGTTTTGTCAACCTTTGAAAATATCTTTTTAAGATTACGCAAATGGATCAACGTTTCGTTCCTATTGCAGGGGACATCCTCAGGATATTAAAAGGAAAAATGCAAAAGAAGAACATGATCATAGATCATACGTAAATGAAAAGGAAACAGTGTTAGAATCCTACCCATAACGGGAAGGAAACTATTAATGTGCGTGTATGAGAAGGTTGGGTATTTCAATGTCTATATATATTATACACTTTTAAAAATACGTTATGTACACTTTTTTTCTACTCTTATTTTGTTTAAATTATTTAAGGAAACACGGTTTGGGACAATATTATGAATTAACCAGGATCTGTCTTTATATTTTGTTCTTTGATTATTATTTTCCTTATACCAAACCGTTTTTCTTTAAATAATTTAAACAACATACAAATTGAACTTAGGAACGTTTTGGATTCAATCAATGAGCGTTGTCCGCTGTTCATGAACCACAATGGCCAATAATTTGAACCTTTTTAATAGTTGGCTGTTTTTCATATTTGTTCACAATATTTTGATGTATGAATCTTTTCTTTATTATAATAAATGTTGGTTTTATGCTCATTTAAAGAGTGCATATATTTTATTGCGACACTCTATATATATATTGTTGGAATCTGTGAAAGTGGATTATTCTTGTTCCGTCAGTCCTGAGCAATTGTTTTTTTATTTCATTATCAGTTAGTATCGCCTGCAGTAAGGATTGAACCTTGAACTTTCTACTGATCATTCCTTCTTAATACCCTCATTAAATTCTTTCGAATGTTGCAGGGTTGGTCTACTCTCTGCTTCGGTTGCTTAGAGGCCAAAGTAGAAAGTATGTGAAGAATGGATTCTTGACAATCAGTCCCACAGTTACTGGCCCAGTAACTGTCGAACTGAGGTACGCAGTCCGGGTATAATCTAAGAGGTCTACCCTCCTAGTCTCTTGCCACCCGGCTTTCGAGTATCAGTCGGCACTAACCCTATTCGGGTTTAAGTGGCTGCCCCCAAAGGAGGAAGTTTCACGGGAGTATGAAATTCACAAGCGATCTCCAGTCGCGTGTATACTTCTGTTAAGGGAGATGACAACATTAGGTTTTTTTTTGTAACTCTTCCAGGGAGGTGTCGACGTCCTCCTACATACAGCGCCTGGAATCCCTAAATTGGTCACCCACTTTAATAATAACAAGGCTCAGCGTTGCTTAACTTCGGTGAGCTGAGGGGAACCGGTGTGTCAACGTAATTATGCCGTATGCTTTAAATTTTATTGCTTGTTAGGCACCCCTGCCGAGAAATGTTGACGGAAATGCTCAAGCATGTTTTGTTAGGCCAGAGTGATCCTCTTTTACGAGAGCTATCTTTAACACCCCACCTTTTGATCTTGTGTCACATCTTCCTGTGGTGGGCAGCGAGTAAGTGTCTACTTTCTTCATGGTCGGATTAACGAAAGAGTAAGACGATGATGTACGGTTAATATTTATACCTCATATAAATTGCAAAAGCGAATTATTCTTCAATGGATTCTAGGTTTACGATGCCTTCGACATTCTCTCCACTTTTGTGTGACTCATGTAGTTCGAGGCATTGCCTCAAACAAATAAGATTTCGATTTATATACGACGTATGAATGAGACTTTCTTATTCATGAAAAAATGTCAACGACGTCATAAAATTACAAAAGAAATCGCCAAGACTAATTCATTTCTCAAGTTTGCGCGGGAGACAAATTACTGCGATTAATTCCTGATCTTAGATAGCAAATAATAATAAGCAACCCTGTGTAAAATACACCTTTTTATTTAATCTATACTAATAAAATCCATCGGTGAATATGAAAACAAATGGTATTATTTGCTAAGCAATTAATTGGGATTCTTCCAAATCATACCAATGTAAGATAACTACTTCACTTTCTTGTTCTGCGTTTGTCTATAAGTTACATTTGCGCTAAATTTTGCCCGCTTTTTCTTAAATCCAGTTAGAGGCTTCAAAATTAATATCTTAAAAGTGATTTATAATATACTAGCAAATGTACCCGGCGTTGACTGGGTTCAAAAACAACCTACAGAAAATGGACTCTGATTTATGAAAGTATGATAGGTTATGAAAACGAAGGGTTGTAAAGAGATAGCTTGGAATTTGGGGGTACCAAAACCAAAGCAAAATATGATGAAAGTAAAAATAAAATAGATAAACACCATAATTTATTATACCATACCTGTTCACACTGAAACACTTGTCACGATATTCTGTGGATCTATATTAAAAAACCTTGTTAAACTTTGTGATATATTTCCATTCTATGGAGGTCAGGCGCGAATGAACACCCCATAATTTTATTATACCATATTTCTTCAAACTGAAACATAATTATCAAAGTATACTTACGCAGATAGATATGAAAAATCTTTATTAAAGTTTGTGCCTATTTCCATTCTATGGAGGCCAGGCGCGAACGCAGACACCACAATTTTATTATACCATCCTTATTTAAGTTAAAACATACTTATCAAAGTATTATTATGTACATCTATATCAAAAACACTTGTAAACGTTTTTTTTTTTTAAATTTTTAAATTTTTTTTCCATACTTTGTGGACCAGGCGCGAATGCAGACCCCACAATTTTAATGAACCACAGTTCTGCCAGATCAAACATACCCATTCCTGTGTCTCGATACATCTTCTATCGTTATATGTAATCAGTTTTTTTAAATAGTCAATCATATAGCAGTCTATTCGTGACCACACACACACACACACACACATTCAGCTTTATATATATATATATATATATATATATATATATATATATATATATATATATATATATATATATATATATATATATATTCTTTAAAAAATAAAAGCAGATGATTTGAGTTGAGCAGCACATTTGCGGTATTATGATAAATGAGAAATCTATCCAGAATTAGCGAGGATTACTATAGACGCCGCCTCCCAACTTTTTGATTGGCTTTGTGTCGGATGTTTTGTTTTGTTAATTTTCATGAAATAAAAATATTTCACTCAACACATTTTATGAATACCCAATATTAAATTTGACAGAAAAATTTGAGTTGGTCGCTTGTTAGATTGTAATAACATTAGAATCGTTGTTAGAAATAAGTAAATTTTTTCGATAAAATATTGCGCAGTAAAATAAAAAGAAAAAAAATAGAAGAAATGCAATTGTTTTTTTTTTTTACGAATAATTAAGATAACTTTTAAATAAGTCACGAATAAAAAGTTATTTTTGTGCTTTGTCTTATTATTATGAATAATGAAGACGAGTTTTGATTGGTTAAGAATGAGAAGCTATATTTGCGCATGCCTTAATTTTATGAATAATTAAGACGTGTTTTTATTGGCTAAGAATAAACGGCCATATCTGCGTCTCTTATTTTTATGAATAATTAAGACGTTTTTTATTGGTTAAGAAAATAAAAGGCTATATCTGCGCATGTCTTATTTTCATGAATAATAAAAAGACATTGTTTTTATTGGTTACGAATCAAAATATAAAAAGCAGTCTTTGCGCACGTCTTATTTTTATGAGAAGTTGTAAAAATTGTAATTTATTGGTTCAGAATATTTGTTTTAATAGTGCCTTTTAATATTATCCACACTTCGAAAAAATAAGAAAATAAATTAAAGAATAATCATTTTTTCGAAAGAACAAACGACCATCAGCTAAGTATACTTTATTGTACTTTTGTTTATATATATATGTGGGATTAATGTACAATAGTTATTGCTTTGTATGATGTTTTTTCTCTGTTGTTTTAAACGTAAGTACTAAAGTTAATAAGTACTAAGTTATTTACTAAGTTACTAAGTTACGTACTAAGTACTAAGTTTTAAACGTAAGTACTAAACTTAATAAGTACTAAGTTACTTACTAAGTTACTAAGTTACGTACTAAGTACTAAGTTTTAAACGTAAGTACTAAAGTTATATTAATTTGGAAATTTAAGTTGAAATTAATTTCTAACATCGTCATTCGGTCATTTTATGCCGCAACCGTACTTTTAAACGATTGGTTTGTAGAAAAAATTGTTTTGCAAATAAGTAGTCTGTAATCGATGTATTTAGAATATAGAAGTATAGCTTCTAGTGGCATATGGCCGAGTGGTCCTAGACGTTGTATCAAAGTTTACAGTTGCTGAGTTCAATCCTGAACGAAGACAGTGAAAAAGTAACACTCAAAAACAGAGAATCAGTAACTATGTCTCAAAGTCTAGCTGGAGTTCGAACACGGTACCCCCGTAATAATAATAAAGGGTTGGGTTCGAGACTCCTAACAAACGGTTCCCCAGTTCGATACAAAACACCTGACGAAGGCCGGAGGGTAAAACAGCCGAAACGTTGTGACAATAACAACCAAGATGAGGAAGTCAGTCCGACAATCTCAATCAATGAAAACACCTCATCTCAAAAATACAGACAATTACTATATAAGTATAGCTATTCATTTCAACAGTGACGAATTGAAGACCCGAGCATTGGTGCTGAAAAAGTGAAGCTTCTATTCCTCGCTAACCGAATAAGTTATCAGTGACGAAACGAAAGGAACAACGAACCATATTACACTAGAAAATAAATGTTGTTCGCATACATTCACCAGAATATGTTTAACATTTACACATCGAATAGAAAGACGATAAATGATGTGATTACAAACTACTTTCACTGTAAACCCATCAGCTGACAAAAAAAGGCGAAGGTGCCAGCCAAGTGATGTGTATTTTTTTGTCCATTCGAACAAATGGAATCACCCGTGATACTAGATTTTAAGTATATTTCGCTGAATAGATTGAACGTGTAACAAGAAAAGAAAATGGAAGACGCTTTTAAATATGGCCGCTTAAATGGCGAAATAAAAAACGATTTTAAACTTCTAATTGCGGATAAAGGCCAGTCCTTAATGGCTGGCTTCAAAATGACCGACAGTCGACTTTAAAAAAGGAAAACTCAAGAGATGCTCTGTGATCGGTATATATGCATGTATGCAATATATAAAGTAAAATCAGTCTATTTCTCATTTGTCCGCGGTCGTTGTAACATGTTATGACAAAAAATAAAATGTAATTCGATTTAATTCCTGCTAGAAAATAATTTTGTCCGAGTTGGGATTTTTTCAAATAGACGCCATTTAAAAAAATGGAAATTACTCCTGATCTGAAATGGAACACGTACATCAAACCTGTTGCCAAGGTTACTGTAAAAATGGTGAGATCCTTCAACCCTCCAGTAGATATCTCACTTCTGATGCAATTCAATATCTATATAAAAGCCAAGTACGTCCAATGATGGCGTAGTGTTGCCATATATGGGGAGGAGCTACTAGAAAAACATCCTGTCTTGACAGCGTTCAAAATATACTTCGCAGCTTAGTGGGGGGGCGCCCTTTTCTCTTCCCTGCAACCTCTTGCATACAGAAGAAACGTTGCGTGCCTGTCTCTGCTTTATCGTTATTTCCATGGCAAGTGCTTGTTTGAGCTCCAATCTATGGTCCCCCTCGCCAAACTTTCACGAAAAACACTCGTCTAGCTGAAACCACTGTCAATAAGTTTCTCCACTCTTATCTGTGTCTGAATCGAAACGTAGATTCCATGAACAAAGATTCTTTCTTAGAACTGCACGCCTATGGAACTCTCTTCCGTTTGCCTGCTTCCCAGCTGATTACAACTTGGTTGTCTTCAAGTTCAACGTAAACAAATTCTTGATGAACCGTCCTCTTAAATGATCCAATTTACCAAATTTCCACTACTAACGATTACCACGTAATTATCGCATTGACTACTGTACACTCAATAAGCCTTATCCTCGAGTGGCCTCTGGGCCTTGAAAATGGTAACTCCTATGCAAAAAAAGAAAAAAAACTCGATATATGTCCATATTATAGTAGTTGTGGAAAAGTGTGTTGTGTATTTTAAAATAAAAAATAATTTACGTTTTGTCATTTTCCTTCACTAAATATACTAGTACCTTAAATCATTCCCCTTTTCCTCGTCCAATTAAGTTTGCAAACAATTCGAGGACTTGCAGAGTTAGGTCTTCTTATCATTTTCTTATTATCACATGCTTCTTATCACGTGTTCCTATGTACTTGCCTCTCCGCGAGGGCAGGGTTAGACACAAGGTCGGTATTTTATGTGAGGAAAATCCAGCTTCAAAAAGAGACACTTTGGATAGCAACAGAAATAATAAAAAAAATTGCCTCAGTCTAGAAAAAATTTCCCTTTCACTGATCGAGGACAGAAAAGTTGAAGTGAAATATCAGAACAGATACTACACTTATTCGTTCGCTTGTACCATAAAGTATATGTACGCGTTTGCTACTTTTATCACTGTATTCCTACCTTTGCACCAACACACACACACACACACACACTATATATATATATATATATATATATATATATATATATATATATATATATATTGTGTGTGTATGTATATATATATATATATATGTGTGTGTGTGTGTGTGTGTGTGTGTGTGTGTAAGGAGTTATTAAATGAGTCATGTTTCTAATGGGGCACCCTGTATATTTCTCAAACGAGATGAAGATATGATCTTTTAGACAATCCGTGATCATTTCGACGAATTAACCTCTCAACGATATGGCTGTTTTTCATACATATTTCTATTCTCAGCGTGGAAGCCATTGCTACACCTGTAGGTGAGTACATTTTATGTAATAATAAATGACACATTTTATGGACAGAAATTAGATAAACTAACCCTTTCCACTTCTGTACAAAATAGACTTTTTTTTCAAATTTGTACTATTAAGTGTCGGGAGTGCTCAATTTTCTTACAAAGCGCCAATTTTTTTATTTTACCACACACACACACACACACACACACACACACACACATATATATATATATAGATATATATATATATATATATATATATATATATATATATATATATATATATATATATATATATATATATATTTTGTTTACTGTTTTTTGGGAAAGAATTCCAACAAAGTGCTCGATTACAAAGAAAATCCTTTTTCAATATATATATGTATATATATATATGTATATGTGTATGTATACATATATATATATATGTATATATATATATGTAAAGTTACTATACAGTCTTATTGTTTTATTGTATTATATTTGTATTAATAGGTAATATTTATTTTTTTTACAGGTTTATTTAATCAAGCATAAAGGTGTTATTTCTTTTTATTTCTTTTTGTTACAAATAAATATTTTAATACAATATCTGACTGTACTGTTAATATATTACAGGGTGTCTGTATAGTAACTTGTAAGACTGTATAGTAACTTTACGGACACCCTATATATATATATATATATATATATATATATATATATATATATATATATATATATATATATACATATATATATGATAAAATAAAGTAGTCCAGAAAATGTAGTAGAGAGGAGGAACATTCTTTTATTGTTTAAATTAATTGTATTGTTATAAAAGATGCTGGAAGTGTTCCCCGTTGACATCTATGCATTTCTGGACACGTTTAATAACATTTGCAGATACTGCCTGTAGATCTTCTCTGGTGATTCTCCTGATAGCGTTGGTAAGGTTCTCCTTTAGTTGGTCTAGATTGTAAAGATTATTTGCATAAACTTTTTTGTTTTAATGTCCTCCTAAAATAAAAATCACATGATGACAAGTCCAGGGAACGTGATGACCAAAACCTTCTGCTTATTGTTATCTCTTCCGTAAACACGTCATGAACTCGTGTCAGTGATCTGTGAGACGTGCCATCTTGTTGGAAAAAGAATTGCATTTTGTCTTGTGGTGTCAGTTGGTCGTTAAGACAAAGATTAGATAGATCGGGCTACTTTTAAAAGGGCTGCTTGATCTGAAAAAAAAAAGATTGATTAGAGAAAGATTAAAGAGATCGGACTACTTTTAAGTGAGTCGCTTAATCTGAGACCAAATTTATTAGAGAAAGATTATATATATATATATATATATATCGGGCTACTTTTAAGTGGACCACCCTATATATATATATATATATATATGTATATATATATATGTGTGTGTGTGTGTGTGTGTGTGTGTGTGTGCGTGCGCGTGCGCGTGTGTGTGTGTGTGTGTGTGTGTGTGCTTCGTTACACTGGCGTGACAATGTTTCTGTCTGTAATTATTAATAAGTTAGGATGAACTGAATGTAATTTTGAGCGACAGATAGAGAAACCATATTGTATTATTTATCATTGAACCAGAGAAGGGACTAAATTTGAATGATGATAAGGAAAGAAATAAAGATAGGATAAGAATAAATATTAAAAATAAGAAGAGAAACACGACAGCATTAGGGGAATGGGTTAGAGAACCACAGAAGAATAAAATAGAATTTGAATTAAAATGGTCAATAGTAGATAAAGCCAGGAAATATAAACCTAGTAAATCAAAAAGATGTAATATATGTTTACTTGAGTCATACCACAGTGAATTTAAAGAAGAAATGTTAAACAAAAAGTTAAGATGTTATACAAAGCTGTTTACATAGAAATAAACTGCTATGATCACGCCTAAGGCCTGATTAAAATGACATGTATAAAAAATTTAAATTAGGGAATATGTTGTGAGTGAAATATAAGTTTAGTAAGAGATTTTTTATTTAATACTAGGAATTTAGGATGGTGCAATAAATAAAATAGTGGGTCGTTAAATAAATATATAACAAATATACTAATTATAACCAAAATAAGGGAACTAGAATTGCAATTAAATTTGAAAATTGTTACTGGTTATAAATTAACACCTTAGACATTTTAATAGCATAGAAAAAAAATCATATACTAAGTAATTGCAAAATATTGAGATGAACAGATTATGATAGATTGCATGAATAGGCTAAATCAATTTTTAAAATAAACTAAGTGAGAAATGTAACAGAGATTGCTATAAAGAGATGTGGAAATGTGGAACAGTCGTCTTGGACGTTTCCTTGCCACCGAACTCATGTAGTGCTGATTCAGGAGCTTGTGATTGCGCAACTCTTGCCTCAAAATTCCACACACAGCTCGCTACCCTTAGTCTGTTGAGACTAAACGGAGGCGTTTATCGAACCGGCTTCGAAATCTAGTGGGGGGTGCCTTTTTCTCCTCCTTAATACCTTCTTTCTTTCAGAAGAGGCATGCAAGATTACACCTGCTTTATCGCGATTTTAATTGCAGGTTCGAATCCAGTTCATTTTACAGAAACACTTTTACTTAGGATGTTGGCAACCTTTACGTGATGACTCCTGTAAGAACCCGATGTGTTTCTAGGAAAAATCCTAACGAGTAATATTTTGGGAAAAACCAATGCTAACATATGGAATGAATAAATTATCTCCGTTTATAACATTATTGGATTAAATATCTTCTTAAACTTGCAATCTTCTTATGATATATATATATATATATATATATATATATATATATATATATATATATATGATATCTGCTTATATATATATATATATATATATATATATATATATATAGGATATCTTTTTATGATATATATATATATATATATATATATATATATATATATATATATAGGATATTAATAAAGAAGACAAACCTCAAAATAGTAAATTAAAGGAATTTCTACTAAATTATGAATCGATAAATACAAGCAAATCGAGTTATGTCCCTTACCATGCCTCGATATCTTGAATGATACGGGAATAGTAACAATTACAAAAAAAAAAAAAATATCATGTTTATATTAAGATAAGGCTGAAAATGATAATTTTGACATTTAAATTAATTACATATCGAGAATGAAGATAAATATTAACTAAATTTATTCAAATAAAACTTTAAATTTATTTATTTTTCTTAAAAAATAGCAGATAAAAAAGAAAAACAAAAACAAATATATAGTAACATGCAAATAAAAGATTATACCAAATTAAGGCAATTCGAGAAATGAATAGACATTAAAAGTTATACTTACATCTGAAAGATGTAAGTATAACAGCCTATCCTACCTTGACAGAGTACAAAATAGACTTCGTGGCTTAGTGGGGGATTCTCTTTTCTCTACCCTGCAACCTCTCTCCCACAGAAGAGACGTTCCAATCTCTGGTCCCCCTCGCCAATCTTTCACGAAAAACACCTGTCTAGCTGAATCCACTGTGAAAAATTTTCCCCACTCTATATTTGTGCCTAAATCAAAACGCGGATTCCATGAGCAAAGCTTCTTTCTTAGAACTGCACGCCTGTGGAACTCTGTTCCGTCTGCCTGCTTCCCACCGGACTACAACTTGGATGTCTTCAAGTCCAATGTTAGCAAATTCCTAATGAACCGCCCCCTTAAGTAAACACTTCATCAAATCTCCACACTAACGTAATGTACTTGCAATAACCCTTATCCCTGAGTGGCTTCCGGGCCTTGATAAGTGGTGATCACTGTGTAAAAAAAAAAAAAAATTATAATAGATTATACTAATTTACAAAATAGAAAAAACATTAAAAGATTAAATAAATATAGAAATAGAAGAATTTAGAAATATCATTTAAAAATAATAAATACGAAAGTGGAATATTTACTCAATTCAAAGGGAATCAAAAAAAATAGAGGATGAACGAGGTGAATCTCAACTGCGTTGTCCCTTAAAAAGGGGATTATAAATATATTTATATATATATATATATATATACTAGCAAAAGTACCCGTCGTCGACTGGGTTCAAAGCAGCCTACAGAAAATGGACTCTAATTTATGAATGTATGATAGGTTATAAAAAGGAAGAGATAGCTTCGAATTTGGGGGTATCAAAACCAAAACAAAATATGATGAAAATAGAAATAAAATAGATAAGCCCTATAATTTATTATACCATACCTGTTCACATACTTTCTGGACCAGGTGCGAACGCAGACCCCACAATTTTAATGAACCACCGTTCTGCCAGATCAAACATACCCATTCCTGTATCTCGATACATCTTATATCATTTATATCATTATGTGAAATCAGTTTTTTTAAAATAGTCAACCATATAGGAGCCTATTCGTGACCAGACACACACACACACACACACACACAGATATTCAGCTTTATATTATAGAAGAGATATATATATATGAAAAGTGTATTTTAGTGTCTGAAGAGTAGTTATTTTGGGAATACTTTGAAATAATATTATGTTTAAATTTGTCCAAATGGTTTCGAAAAAATCGTAACTCATAAGAAAATACAACATATGATGTTTTAATTTTACTTTTTGTTTTCTTGATTTTTGTTCGATTATGAAAACCGATAATGATATTGAGTCAATTAATATTGATTTTGATTTTATTATTATATGAACATTAACGAATTTTTATGCATAAGATGTTTTGATAAAAACGAATATTCATAATATATATATATATATATATATATATATATATATATATATATCCTGTCTAGCCGCACTGATGAGCTGTGATACAGCGAAACACTGCTGTATGTGGATGACTATATATATAGAAAGAGCGAGAAAAATAAAAAGGAACAAACCGTGTTATGTGTTCATCAACGTTTCGTCTTTATTTAGAGACTTCCTCTGGATGAATGAAATTAAGAAACAAAAACACCAGTACAAATATTTGAAAAATGTTCATGTGCAAAGTGTGATTCTGTTCTATTTCAGAAACGGAAAAAGACATTGGAAATTCAAAAAAGGAGAGGAGTTTGCGGTGTTAAAGAGAGGGAGATTTTTTAATAACGTCATATAGTCGTTAATATGTTTTTAAAAGATATGAACGCAGTTAATATTCTTTCTGGAAAAAATGTTTATTAAAATTCAAATATAGGTTTATAACAGAAATGAAATAAGTGCGTTTTTGTTATCGCAATCAATAAATTACATAAGAAAAACACACTCATTTCATTTCTGTTACACACCTAGATTTGAATTTTAACAGACATATTTTAGCCTTTATCAAGGAATTTCCACTATCCATCGCTTTATTGCAGGTCTCTTAAATGTTGTATTAGGGCAAAAATACAATGTCTAATCATAAAAACTTTACTTTTTAGTATATTTTTCCGTTAAAGAATAATAAACAAAAGCACATCCTTAGTGCTAACCCTCAAATACATGAATTATTTATCGCCATATCCACCATTTTTTAAAAAATAACTTTAAACAATATTTTGTCCACCGGAGAAGTCAATTGTTTGATCTGAAAAGGAGTTATGGTTCTGGCGACATGAACTACTTTCCTCCACAGGACATCGTTTGAAGTAAACTGCTCTCCTTCCTCATAAACACCTCTTTTCAATAGTGACCAGAGATATTCAATGAGGTTGAGATCCGGAAAACACGGTGGCCAACTCATGAGGGTTTCTCCAAAGAAGCCCATAGATTCAAGGAAGGCTGCAGTCGCCCTAGCAGAATGAGATGGTGCATTATCATGCATAAAAGCATCTGAAAGCGATATAACAACGGTAGGTCATCTAGCCATGGTGACAAATGTTTCTCCAAAAAGGCGGTGTACGCATTGCTGGTAAGTTTTACACCCTCTGGAACTCAGAATGGTCCAACCAACTTATCCCCAATGATTCTCGCCCATAACACAATGCCTCCACCTCCTTGTTGACGATGAACTGCGTAAGGGGTTGGGGTTCCGTTTGAGTTCCAAATTTTGGCCCATCCATCCGGACCGTCAAGAGTAGCACGCGTTTCATCTGTAAATAGAACATGTTGGAAATCCATTTTCATGTAATTCTATGCCCAAACCATTCGTTTTTCTCTATGTTGTTTGCTCAATGGAGGCCTTGGAATAGTTTTGATGCCATCTCATTCAACACATTACATCGGGTCTGCCTGGATCTTGGGGCGATTTTAGCTCTTGCAGAACTGGAAGCACTTTGGTTTCGGTTGACTTCCCTACGAATTTTCCGAATATCACGATGTGTAAGGTTTCTCCTGGTGCCCTTATTCTCTCTGGATTTGGTGTTGAGGTTGTTCGCCAATGAAGCCAAAGTTCTTGGATCCCTTTCCAGCTCCATAGCTAAATCTTTGATGGACAATCATTTCCTTTTCGATAACCGTTAATCGCCCCTTTTTTTTGGGGGGGGGGGAATTTTTTTAAAGATCTACAATAAAGTGATGGACAGTATAAATTATTTGATAATAAATAAAATGTCATAACCTCGTGAATATCGCATGAGTTTGAATAAAATTTTTGGAAATAACTAAGCTTAAAACAATCATTTGATAGTAAAATTTTCATTTTTGTGCCGTACATTTAGTGAAATATTGATATATACATTTTACTAATCTGCAATAAAGCGGTTTAAGCAATTTATATATATATATATATATATATATATATATATATATATATGATAAATTCCACAGCCAAACAGCGTCGCAGCCCACAAGAGCCATGACAGTCAAAGAACCGGAAGTCCAAGACTCGAGTTTCGCCCTCCTTTGGGCTCATCAGTTAGACACATCCGAACTCAGGATTCAAAACCAAAGCCTCTTGCATGCAAGGCAAGCACTCTACCAACTGAGCAAACGACCTGAACACAAGAATTTCAATTAACCAACATAGATCAAGCAAACCGCGCCGAAATCCGACTGTGAAATTAACCTACTTCGTCTCAACAAGGGACGCGGTCATCCAACCAGCTAATAACCCCAAGCTGATGTCTCACAAGTAGGAGTTTTTTTTAACTCGAAAGGACGATGCCATCCAGCAATACTAACCAAGCGAGCAACTTAAGATAGGATTTTCAGAATGTGAGAGATTGTATATAATAAATTCCACAGCCAAACAACGTCGCAGCCCACAAGAGCCATGACAGTCAAAGAACCGGAAGTCCAAGACTCGAGTTTCGCCCTCATTTGGGCTCATCAGTTGGACACAACCGAACTCAGGATTCGAAACCCGAGCCTCTTGCATGCAAGGCATGCACTCTACCAACTGAGCAAACGCCTTGCACACAAGAATTTCAATTAACCAACACAGATCAAGCAAACCGCGCCGAAATCCGACTGTGAAATGAACCTACTTCGTCTCAACAAGGGACGCGGTCATCCAACCAGCTAATAATCCCAAGCTGATGTCTCACTCGTATATATATATATATATATATATATATATATATATATATATATATATATATATATATATATATATATATATATATATATACGAGGGTAATTCAAAAAGTTTTAAGACAAGTTATATAAATTCAATCTAAATGAAAATAGAGCAACAAAACAAGGTTTAATTGCACTACTGATTACTTAACTATAAATTTGACAAGTTACAGCATTCTAAATCTTTTATTCTTTTTTTTTCAGATAATATTTTATAATATTAACTTTTTGACAGTCCAAAATGAGCCAATTTGAAGTTCGTGCAAACATTATATTTCTAACAAAACTGGAATGGAAACCGACGGAAATCATTAAAGCTCTACAAAATGTTTATGGAGACTCGTCACCTTCTAGAGCTGTTTTTTATCGTTGGATCAGACGAGTCAAGGATGGTAGGAATGATCTTTAAGATGACCAAAGAGAGCGTAGGCCTTCAACATCAAAAAATGCTCAAAACATCGAGCTTGTCAGGAATCTTGTTGAAGAAGATCGGAGAATAACAGTGAATGAGATTGCTAAGGAGCTTGACATTTCATTTGGGTCAACCTTTTCAATTCTGAAAGAAGATCTTGGTCTGAGTAAGCTTTCTGCTCGTTGGGTGCCTAAAGCGTTGCAGCAGAATCAGTTGAATCTGAGATCAGATCTTTCATTGGACTAGAATTGAAGCAAATGAGGCAAACTTTTTTGAACGGGTCATAACCGGTGATGAAACATGGATTTACCTGTACGATCCTGAAAGCAAAGTTCAGTCTAAACAATGGTTACCAAGAGGATCAGCAGGCCCTATGAAGTTCGAAGCAGAAAGGTCAGCTCAAAAAAATAATGGCAACTGTTTTTTGGGATAAAGATGGAATCGTTTTATTAGATTTTCTTGAAGGACAGAAAACTATCACCGCAAGCTATTACGAAGAAGTTTTGAGAAAGCTGAAGACTTCATTGGCTAAGAAACGACGAGGAAAGCTCCATCGTCAAATTCTGTTCCATCATGACAACGCTCCAGCACACACGGCCAAGACTGGAAGAACAATTTTACGCGAGTTTCGCTTGGAAATCCTTTCACACCCTCCCTATAGTCCTGATTTAGCGCCTATTGATTTCTTCCTATTTCCAAAACTGAAGGAACATTTGAAAGGAATAAGATTTCAATCCATAAATGAAGCAAATAAAGAGGTTGTGACCTGGTTCACTAGACAAGTTCCAGAATTTTATGAAGAAGGAATTTATCGATGGAAACATCGCTTACAGAAGTGTATTGAGTTAGGCGGATCGTATGTAGAAAAATAAAGTTTTCAACTTCCATAAATAAAGTTTTTCTTCAATTTGTCTCAGAACTTTTTGATTTACCCTCGTATATATATATATATATATATATATATATATATATATATATATATATATAATTCATTTGTCATCCTTTTTTTAAAGATGGAATCGCCCGATTGTCGAAGATAAAATGCAAGCAGGCTAGCAAGCAAGCAAGCAAGCAAGCAAGGCCCATAAAATTTTATGATTATATAGATATAGATACAGACTCAGGACATAAACATTGATTAATTCAGCTTTAGTATAATAAACTATTACATGTAATACTCAAATGCAGTGTTTCAATTAACCGTTGATACCTGTGTTTCAAGAATTTTGGGCAACATTGTTTTGGTGCTAGATATGGTGCCTGTGATCTATCTATATCTCTACAATTATATAAATGCAACTTTGTCTGTGTGTGTACATTCGTTCCTTATAGACTCAGAAACGGCTGAACAGATTTTCTTTAAAATTTACCGAACTTTAGTGTATAAGTCTGGCAGTGATTTTAGTTAAGTTCTGTCTCAGATAATTACTGATAATCGATAATCGAAATCGTTATTTTAATTTATTTATCATCGGTAAAGCCATTTTTCTATGTCGTCGCTTAGCAACAATGATAGAATAACAGGCCGTGAAATTTTTACTTTTGGTAAGCTGATAGCGTGTTTTTTTGTTTGTTTGTTGTTGTTTTTTTTTGTTTTTGTTTTTTTGCATCACGTGGTGTGTAGGTTCAAACTCTGCCGTAAATTTCTTTTTTTTTCATTAACTGCAAAGAATTTTATTACACTTGAAAATTTTACGTGTTTTTTGTTGTTGTTGTTGTTGGTGGTGGTGGTGGTTTGTTTGTTTGTTTGTTTTTGCCTAACGTGGTCTGTAGATTCACGTAAATTTCTTAATGTTATTTATTCTTGAACTGGAAAGACGTTTATATAAAATCATTTTATAAAAGAAACAGTAGGTTCTCTAGAATGCAATGTAGAATAATATACATTTTGAACTAAGTTACTGCATGGAGGCACGTGAAGCTTCCCCTCTGGCGATTTCACGGATTTCGATGACAATAAAAATATAGGAGTGTGAAATATTCGGTGATCATCATTCAATCCCGGGCAACGTCGGGTATCCCTGATAATATACACACATATATATATATATATATATATATATATATATATATATATATATATACAGATACTAGTGTTGCATTTTTTTTCGGAAATCATCAGTGCAGGGTGACACGATTACTACCGGTCGGAAGATGCGAACCCGGTCAAGAAGCCGTATCTGACTTCATTAGCAAGGGACAAACCTCATGGCCAATCTCAACCGTGATAAATACCGTTGAAATTTTAACATTTATTATTTAACTGTCGTAACATCCGGCCATAGGGATCTAATCATTATAAACTCATGATCTTCGCATACGTCTTAGGTGCCCGACTTTCTATTTTAACTTTAAAGTGCTCAACAATAAAAACAGAGTTTCTTAAAGTAGTTGATATAATTATTACACTATTTTTTTAATACTTACAGCCACTAGTGTTTGATCCTTTCGGGAATCATCAGTGTAGGGTGACACGATTACTACCGGTCGGTAGATTCGAACTCGGACACGAAACCATCTCTTACTCATATATAGATATATATATATATATATATATATATATATATATATAAAACTACTTAATTTACTCACATAAAATTAATATACGAAAGTATAAATTTATGCGTAAACTTTAAGTATTTACTTCAAAAGTGCTCAATACTTAGGTATAGCTAGTTAGTAAATTATAAAATATATATGGCGATTAAGCTACACTGAATATTCCGCGTTTCATCCACTCTAGGACTCTTCATAAGCCTGAAGAATCCTAGAGTGAATGAAACACGAAATATTCAGTGTAGTTTAATTGCCATATATATTTTATAACTTACTATATATATATATATATATATATATATATATATATATATATATATATATATATATATATATATACAAAAAGAGAGGGGTGACGACTGTTACAAATAGATATCGATAACATTCATACAAGCATACACACTTTTAGGTGCATTCCTAACTATCAGTATGCGTTCAAATGAAGAGAGAGTGTGTTCAAGTATACAAAGGGTCATTTTAATTGTCTTTCGTCACAGCAGAAAAAAAACAACTGAATTCGTAGAGAAGGTTGCTCAAAGTTGAGGATATCTGCGATACAGGGCGTGGGTGTTTTGGTGGGGGTGGGGGCTTAACAAAGCCGTACAAATATTGAACTGACGAAAGGGAATATCAGAACAGAACAGAAAAAAAAAACAAAGATACGTCATGATGGGTCCAGGGCAGGCAACGAAACGTAATGAGATGACGAAATAAATAAATAAAAACCACAAAACAAAACTATTCTCTTTACTCTTTGTGCACCATTTTTCGACCCCAAACGTCTCCATTTTGGAGAATGAAAAAATGGCCAGGAAAATTTCCATCAATTCGGAGATATTCATTGGCAGCAAACGAGAGATAATCGAAAAAAAAAAAAAATGGCACCGAAGGCAGGCGAGTGTGTGAAACGACTTGTTTACGAACAGATTATTTTGTATTATCGTGACGACTAAAAATTAATTGAATGTCGAAGAAGCGAATAAAGAAGCTGAAAAAAGGGTTTTGCTTGGATCTCTTCATTTCGGTATGGACAGAACCGGAAAGAGAATTTGGAATGTTTTAATATGCGAACATAAGTTTGACAGACAAAGGCTTTTAGATGAGGAGAGCAATTCGTTCAAGGTGTCTTTCTGGATAATAATGAAAATAATAAAGATGATTATAATGATAACAATAACAACAGCGTCTGAATTTAAAGCCATGTTTAATTTTAGAAAAACTTTCAGATGGGTTGCTCATCTGTATAAATCTTGAACTTTCAAAGTTTGCAGACAAAGAGCGAAAATCTTTCTCGTGTGGACACGAAAAATTTTAAAAAATTATCCTGATTTGAATATTTAAGATAATAAAAGTTCTAGCTACCATGGTCCATTCTTCAAGCCATTCACAACAAACACTCGTCTAACTACAACCACTGCCAATAAGTTTTCTTACTTTCTATCAGTGCCGAAATCTAAACGCAAATTCCACGATAAAATTTTGTTTCCAAGGACTTCTACAAAAAAATATAAAATGAAAAAAAAATTTTTTAAACATAAAAAATTGAAAGAAAAAAATGTATACCGAAATTAAGAAAAAAAATAAAATAAAAGCACAAAACTCTTTGATTTCTTATTTCATAAAATGAGAACAAAAATTAAATATTAATTAAAATATCTTTTTCTCTGAGAATGTAGTTAGGAGATTCGAAGTTCCTATCCGTCGCGGTTACCACCTGACGAAGGCCAGAGGAAGTTGGCCGAAACGTTGTGAACGAATAAAAAGATATATAAAAAAAAACAACAACTAATAAAGATGAGACTAATAGTCCGAAATAAAAATAAAATTAACATCTTTTTCTCGGTTTATATTTAATTTTTTTAAATTTGTAACAAAATACAGAAATAAACATCTTGGATCATATAAACCAAAAAAGTAAAGTATTTTGCTCTGAATTGATTTTCAGTCAATGATTAACATATAGTCCACATCTCAGCACAAAATTGTCCCAAATTGACTTTGATTTTCCAGTATCACTACAATGAATGATAAAATAAGTGCAGACATTTATGCTGATGACACTACCATCTATGGTAGCACATCTAAGTCATTAAACGACCAAGTTCTCTCCGATTCTCTCTCCTCTGATCTTGAGCACGTGGTACAATGGAGAAAGGAGTGGCTGGTTACGTTTAATGCATCTAAAACCAAGCTTCTCTCTTTACATCATCAACGTTCTGATCCGCATCTGACATCAATTAAAATGAATGGCTCTCGTCTTCAGGAGGCCTCAAGTTTTGACAAGCTTCTTGGCTTGACCATTACTCCTGATCTTAAATGGAACACGTACATCAAATCTGTTGCCAAGGCCGTTGGAAAAATGGTGGGATCCTTCTATCGATCCAGGAGATATTTCACTGCTGATGCAATTCTCTATCTATATAAGAGCGAGGTACGTCCAAGGATGGAGTACTCTTGCCACATCTGGGCAGGAGCTGCTAGAAAAGACTTGTCCTGCCTTTATAGAGTTCAAAATAGACTTCGTAGTCTCGTAGGAGATATCTCTTCGCTGCAACCTCTATTTCACAGAAGAGATGTTGCGAGTTTGTCTCTGCTGTATCGTTATTTTCATGGAAAGTGTTCAACTGAGCTTCAGTCTATGATCACCCCTCGCCAAACTTTCACAAGAAACACTCTTCTCGCTGAAAACACTATCAACAATTCACCCCATTCGTTATCTGTTCCTAAACATAAACGTAGATTCCATGAACAAAGCTTCTTTCTTAGAACTGCACGCCTGTGGAATTGTCTTCCGTTTTCCTGCTTTCCAGCTGACTACAATATGGTTGTCTTCAAGTCTAACGTAAACAAGTTCTTGATGAGCCGCCCCACTTGTTAACAAATTTACCGAATTTCCATTACTAACGGTTACTATATTGTCCAATTTCTACTGTACACTCTTTAACCCTTATCTTCGAGTGGCCTCTTGGCCTTGATAAGTGGTGATGCCTATGTAAAAAAAAAAGAAAACGACAAAAAATGAAGGCGTCAGCAGCTACAATCTAAAGAAAGGGATAGTATCAGATTTCAAAAGGGGGAACATAATAATACGACAAATAAATAACACGACCCCGGTTGAGAACCATTGAAGTAAATAGAGGATTTTATTTGCAAAATTAGAGAGCCAGACAATAGGAAAGAAGAAATAATATGAACGAAGAAAGACCAAATATCCCATATTATTTTATAGATGACATGAATGTCATTCGCTCATTTTGTAGAGCACTCGGATTTCAAGGAAAACCATTGTTGCCAAAGAGAGAAAGTTTCTCTTCCGTCCTGAGAAGATTATCTTCCTCAACTCTGAAAGGTACTCAAAAGCAATTACCAAGGTGCACTTACAACTCATTATTTTCATTTGCATCTGGAAGAGGTCCTTATTGTTTTCGCTTACAAGACCAAACTTATCATCAATCCAGTACTCTGCACCCAAATAATCAACAAGAGAGAAAACATGAATAAATTTACATCTTAGACTCAACTCGGGTGTAATTTACCTGAAAAAAAATATAAATGTATTAAAATTGAAACTATAACAACAGTTATGGAGAATAACTCTTATGGCCAAACTTACAAAAATATAAGGGCCATTGAATTCCAACAGGAAGCACGTGCTATAAGAGAAAATGTACAGCTAAGGAGAACTTCGATGTATTTCACCGCTGGTCCAGATATAAGAAGATTAAATAATCCAATTTATCTATCTCTATATCTATAAAATGAACGTGTCTGTGTGTGTGTCTGTCTGTGTGTCTGTGTACATTTTCCTTCGCAATAACTCTGATAATTTTCAATCTACACACTGGAAATTTGATATACAGGATACTGAGATTTGGGAAAATCTACGTGATCGGTTTTCGGCCAGAAATTTGGCTGTTAAAGGGTCAAAGTTCAACGATTTGACCTTTGAGAACTCTACCAAACTCTTCCGACAATTTTGGGTCTAAACACTTGATATTTTAGATATATGTTCCTTGGACATGGATCTAAATTAATGACTAAATTTGAGCACAGAACAATAAATGTTAAGGGGTCATAATAGGGGTCAAAGTTAAAAAAAAATGACGGTTTTTTTTTCTCAGCATACACCTTCAAACACCCGGGCAACGCCGAGTCTTCCAAGGGGTCAATGTTCAAGAGATGTTTACCTTTGCGGTGTCTAGCAAACTATTCAGCCAATTTTGGGTCTAAACATTTGAAATTTTACATAAAGGGTATTCAGACATGAAGCAAGCCTTTTAGTCAGTTTTGGGGCAAGAATTTGGCCGCCAAGAGGTCAAAGTTGAAAGAGTTGGTTGTTGCAGGCTTACCAAACTCCTCCGTCAATTTTGGATCTGGACACTTGAAATTTTATATGTAGATTACCTGGACATGAGTTTAACTTTTTAATATATACATATGCCCATAGAGTTATGAACAGTACATAGGGCCTGAGCACCGCAGGGCTTAACTGCGTGTATATATAGAGAGCAAATAGTTAATAAAACATGTTAAAAAACATATTGAAAAAGAGTTAAAAACATATTTTATCTGCAAAGGAGACACTAGATAAATGGAGAGTCCTTAATCCGCGGAGTTTCGAAGAAATACTTTCCTTCTCATCAGAGGGGAGGAATTAGCAAAATGCGAGATCGGATTTTGCATGCAAAAGTATTTGATGAAATTACAAGTAAGTCAAAGATCTTACTTGATAACAAAAAGTGAAGCATAGGGAATAGGGTGAAGAAAAAGGTTAGGGTTAGGGTTAGGGTTAGGGTTAAAGTGAGGCAGAGGGAATATGGTGACGAAAAAGGTGATTTCACGTGAATGGATAGTCTGGTGAAAAGTAAAGTATCCAATGACGGTAACATCCAACAATGTAAATCCAAGAAAGTTAGTTAAATTTCTATTCGCACAAGTAAAATCCAAGGAAATCGCGTAATTGGAAGATGCACCAAAATAATCCAAAAGGCAGAAATCCGTAGAATAATTCACAAATAGGTACAAGGAAATGGGGAAAGAATTCAAATAATATTATTAAAAGAAAAATAACATATGCGTTATCTCGGCTGCCGAGACAATTATTTGAATTGTAATATACTTTATTTTTACCATCTTGGATAATTTTGGTAAATTTAATTGTAATTTATATATATATATATATATATATATATATATATATATATATATATATATATATATATATATATATATATATATAAATTACAATTTTCCCTCCCCCTCTCTCTCCACATTAAGAGAGAGAGAGAGAGAGAGAAGAGAGATTGAGTGAGATGGAGAGATATAGATGAAAATAGAAAAATAGAGACAGAGATACTAATAACAACGTTTCAAAGCTGCTAATATTGCTTAAAAGCAACATATCTTCTATTTAAACGCGATAAAAATTGGTATTTTATTGTGTGAATATCTGCATTTAAAATGTTATACACGTTTTTTTTAAAGTATCATTAAAATGAAATATTTCAAGTAAAAACGGGAGCTAACCAAGCGAAAAATAGCAAAATGATCCCCTCATTCAACGGCACAGTGCCTAATTGCACATCCTTAGTACATAAAGTTACTAGTAAATAGATTCTCCCTACAGTATGGCTATTTGATTACGAGAACAACAGAGATTCTTAATATTTCAGTTTCTTTTTTTCATGTTGTTCATAAGATCTTGATGTTTCGGTAGCACGTCCTTTGTTCAAGTGTGCGTCCTGCTGCCATATCTTCAAAAACCTCTGACAAGTATATGTAGTGGTTGATGTTTACACATCAACGTACTCAATCAAAATGCGTAACACCTTTTTGCGCACGTCGTACACTAGGATGAATAAAAACAAATAATTATATTTGGGACCAATCAGAAAACCTTCCGAATTCATCTGAAATTACATTTCTGGGAGCTACTCAAATCCTTTAAAAAGCCAATTTTTTTCAACAAATCAGTAGAACTCAGTTGACCCGAATCTACGGATCGGTGTCACTGAACGCCACTCAGGACCTTTGTGGCCTTCGGGCCAAGATCAAAGTGTGGTATCTTTCCGGCAGATGCTGCAATCAAAGACCATTGCCCTTGTGGCAATCTTCTGGTCCATGTAGGGGAAACCATACATGAGTCAGCTGGCAAATCACTATCCAGCTCCCATTTCCCACCTATCGGGAGCTGGTCCCCTTTTCCCTTCCCCCCACCCTCTTTCTCCACATTAAAAAACGACCTTGTGCCTAATTTGCTCAGTGGGGAAGCAAATAAATACAGTCACTGAACGCCACTCTTTTGGGTGCTTTCCTCTGCCACATCTCGCTCCATTTTCACACACACACACACACACATACACACACACACACAGTAACGAATACACAGACACACACAATTCATTGACTTATTATCGTCTGGCAATCTGTATAAACTTTATTCATTAAACATTTCAAATCTTTCTAACTGAATTATCTTATTAATACGGAATTAAATGACTTTTGCCTCTCATAAATAACTTTCAACGAATTATGAATTAGAAGAATGAGCAGAGAGTTTTGAATACGCCGGCTCTTAATTAATAGATTCAATGATTCAATGAACCCCCCCTTCTTTTTACAAGAACTCTTCACGTTTTGCAACAACAGAATTTTTACAAAAACAGAAGGTTTACAAAAACAGAATGTTCGTGAATATTTCTTTACAAAAAAAAAAATTCACGAACATTCTGTTTTTTCCTATTGCTGTAAACTTCCATTTTAAACACATATACAATATCTCTTTTGTGAATAAATGCCTTCTTAACTCATTATTTTGTTTTGTTTATCGCTTGACTATGTCTCTCGTATTTGCACAATTGATTATAAACCATGCAACCCTTTTTTTTCAATAAAAATATTTCTCTGGATCCGGATCATCCCCAAAATACTTCTTCATTACAAAACATTTTAAAGTAAAACCTCAAAACTAATGTGAAATACATCCCTAAAACTGGTAATCGAAATCCCATAAATAGTGTTGGTAATTCGGTGTATTACGTTCCTTTTTCCAATATGTTAATATTTTAATCGTAGAGTCGCGATAAGCTTCCAATCTTGCTAAGTATATGGATAAAAAAAAGTATATCAGTGAAACAAAATGTATTTTAAAGACACGCCCCCCCACCTTCCTCAATTTAATGTGATAATATCATTATAAACACGCATTGACTTTATCCGCTAAAACAAAAAAAAAATAGTAAACGGTTGAATGAACTAGAATATTGATTTAATTCTTAAAGAATCTTCGATCTACGGACAAACATTTTTTGCCATTATTTAAAAGATTAATAGAAGCTGAAAGGATTAAATTTAATTTGGAAATCAAATTTATTCGCGTCGGCTTTGTTTAAATTTCTTGACAAAATTCGGACGAAAACTCAAAATAAATAATTAAAAAAAACAACAACAACACACAAAAGTCGACAGAATTTCGAATGATTCGTTTTGGATGTGAATAAATTTAATCTTAATAGAAAATTTCAATTTCTTCCGTCTGATTTCCATATTTCTGCTTCAAAAAACGGTTTGGAAAATTATCTTGAGAATTATCGAATTTTGACACGTAACAAAAGCCTATTAGGAAAACGAGTTCCTTGTATTTGTTTTTTATTTCTTCAAAATTAATTTGCTTATGGAGTTTGAAAATCGACTTTAATAATTTTTTACATTATGGTTGAATTTTGAAAAAGGAACTTTCGTTTCTTGGTTTTGTTTGGGTGATACTTTCGATTTGCTTTTCAACATCGTTTCGTTCGAATTATAGTCTTCGTTTCCTTTTCTCTCGATTTTTTATTCTTTCTTTCTCTCTCTCTCTCTCTCCCTCTCTATCTCTCTCTCTCTCTCTATATATATATATATATATATATATATATAAATATATATATATATTCCTTTCTTTCGCGCGCTCTCTCTCTATTTATCTATCTCTCTCTTTCTATTCTTTTCTGATTAACGTTTTCTTTTTTTAATATCTCATTATATCACGGACATCTGACTCGATCTGTTGTTCTTATTGTAGTTCATTTTCACGAAGTCCGAAAACATCGAAAAGCTTTACGCATACGAGACAAACAGCCCAGTTTATATATATATATATATATATATATATATATATATATATATATATATATATATATATATATATATATATAGTTAAATTAATGTTTACTTTTGAAATATTGTCAATTTTAATGTATATCGTTTTCGTTCAACAGAATTCGAGTAAAGCTGAATGGATCTATTTTATAGTGGCAGAGCGTATATAATACTTAATTTTGTTGAAAATCAAAGCTTTGCATTATTTCTTTTATATAATTCTTGTTTATTTCATCTTTGATCTCTTCATTACAGCCGTTTCGGTAATGGGATGGCAATTCTATGATTTTATGTTCGTTTAGGAAAAAAACAGAAAGAAATTCTATCCCCACATTGTTACAGTAGCCCAGATGGCTAACCTGTAACAATCTAAAAAAGAAGAATCTGCATTTTTTTAAGAAGCCATTAGTTGTTTAGATGGTTTAATTATTTTTAGATCAAACGTACATTGGATGATATAATAAATATCCCTCCACCAAAAAGAATATAAACTAAATAAACTCACAGCGATCACGTAGGAAAATAAAATTTCTCGCAACAATGGGGAAAAAATTTCAAACTTCAATCGATTAAATGCACACTTAAAATATTCAAAAACGCATAGAAATATATCAAATTTAGAGACAATTTAAAAAGTTGACAAATAGTTTTTATTATATATATACTAGCTGTTCCATCCGGATTTGCTCGGGCCCTATATCCTGTTCATAACTTTATGTGCATATGTATATATTAAAAAGTGCGCATATGTACGGTAATGCCTCTATATAATAGGCTTCCTTAAATACCATAGAGAAATATTGGTAGAGACCGCGGACGTCAATTTCTTGTTAACTTTGACCCAATTTTGACCCCTTAACATTTAATGTTTTGCGCTCAATAAAACTATAAAGTTAAATCCATGCCCAAGTAACCTATATCTAAAATATCAAGTGTTTAGATCCAAAATTGGCGGAGGAGTTTGGTGGAGTTATCAAAGATTATATCGTTGGACTTTGACACCTTGACAGCCAAATTTCTGGCCGAAAACCAATTACAAAGATTTTCCTGAATCTCAATACCCCTTAGGTCAAATCACGAGTCTGTAGACCGAAAATTGACAGAGTTATTTGGTAGGGAAGTGTACACAGACAGACAGACAGACAGACATTTACACTTTTATAGATATACTAGAATGGGTGCCAGGCGTTGCCCGGGTGTTTAGAGCTGTATGCCGAGCAAAAAAAAAAGTCAATTTCTTTAAATTTTGACCCCTATTATGACTCCTTAAAATTGATTGTTTTGGGCTTAAATCAAGTTATTAAGTAAGATCCATGTCCAAGAAACCTATATCTAAAATTTTTTCAAATGTTTAGTCCGCAAACTGTCAGAGGAGTTTGGTAAAGTTCGCAAAGGTCAAATCGTTGAAATTTCTGGTTGAAAACGGTCACAAAGATTTTCCTAAACCTAAGTATCTTGTATATCAAATTTCGAGTCTGTAGACTAAATATTAACAAAGTTATTGCGAAGGAAAATGTACACAGACAGACAGACAGACAGACAGACACGTTCACTTCTTTAGATATACTAGCATTTCAGCCCGGCGTTGCCCAGGTGTTTGGATGTGTGTGTTGAACAAAAAAAAAGAAAAAAATGGTAGTAGGAAGGCAAGCTCGAACCCGTACCGCGAAGGAGGAAAAGAACGGCGAAAAAACCTGACGGTTATGCTGTTGCGACCACCGCTAAACTGGAAGCGAAATTTTTTTTTTTAAATTAAGGCTAGACAATGTAAAGGAGACGATAACTTTAAAAAATATCATCAAAAAATGTCCTCCCCCTGTAGAAAAGTGCCAAGTTGAAGGTGAAGATATTAATGCTTTTAGACAATTTTTCGATATTTGTCGTATGAAAGGTGGAACTTTAAAACGATACTGATCTTGGTAAAATCCGTCGCCTCTGTCGAAAGTTTTAGGCAAACATGCATACATACATACATACATACATACATACATACATTTATATATTGGTAACTTAGAATTGATGAGAACGCTTGCCCTATCTCTGAATACCCTTTATGTAAAATTTCAAATGTTTAGACCAGAAATTGTCTGAATAATTTGGAAGAGACCTCAGAGGTCAATTGTTTTTAACTTTGACCCTTTTTTGACCCCTTAACATTTATTGTTTTAAGCTCAAATCAAATTATTAAGTAAGATCCATGTCCAAGGAAACTATATCTAAAATTTCAAGTGTTTAGACTCAAAATCGTCGGAGGAGTTTGGTAGAGTTCTCAAAGGTCAAATCGTTGAACTTTGACCCCTTAACAGATAAATTTCTGGATCACATCGATTTTTCCAAATCTCAGTACCCTATATATCAAATTTCGAGTCTGTAGACTATAAATTGACAGAGCTATTGCATAGGGAAATGTACACGGACACACAGATAGACAGACAGACAGAAAGACAGACAAACAGACTTACAGACACGTTCATTTTATAGATATACTAGCATTTCAGCCCGGCGTTGCCCGGGTGTTTGGCGGTGTATGCTGAGCAAAAAAAAAAAAAAAAAAAAGCAGTCAATTTTTTAAATTTTGACCCCTATTATGACCCCTTAATATTTATTGTTCTGGGCTCAAGTCGATTTTTTAAGTTAGATCCATGTCCAAGGAACGTATATCTAAAATTTCAAGTGTTTAGACCAAAAATTGTCGGAGGTGTTTGGTAGAGTTCCCAAAGGTCAATTCCTTGAACTTTGACCCCTTAACACCCAAATTTCTGGCATACATGTTCTCAAATCTCAATATCCTGTATATAAAATTTCGAGTTTGTAGACTAAAAATTAACAAAGTTATTGCGAAGGAAAATGTACACAGAGACACAGACAGACAGACACACACACACAGATAAACAGACACGTTTACTTTTATAGATATATATCGGCATGGGTGAGCGGCGTTGCCCGGGTGTTTGGAGGTGTATGTTGAGCAAAAAAAGAAAAAAAGGTCAATTTTTTAACTTTGACTCCAATTATGACCACTTAAAATCTATTGTTTTGGGCTCAAATTGAGTTATTAAGTTAGATGCATGTCCAAGGAACCTATATCTAAAATTTAAAGTGTGTAGACCCAAAATTGTCGGAGGAGTTTGGTAGAGTTCTCAAAGGTCAAATCGTTGATCTTTGACCGCTTAACAGCCAATTTTCTTACCGACAACCGATCACATCGATTTTCCCAAAGTTCACTACCCTGTACATTAGAGTTATTGCGAAGGAAAATGTACACAGACAGACAGACAGACAGACACGTTCACTTCTTTAGATATAAAAACAAAAAAAAAACAAAAAAATGGTAGTAGGAAGGCAAGCTCGAACCCGTACCGCGAAGGAGGAAAAGAACGGCGAAAAAACCTGACGGTTATGCTGTTGCGACCACCGCTAAACTGGAAGCGAAATTTTTTTTTTTTAAATTAAGGCTAGACAATGTAAAGGAGACGATAACTTTAAAAAATATCATCAAAAAATGTCCTCCCCCTGTAGAAAAGTGCCAAGTTGAAGGTGAAGATATTAATGTTTTTAGACAATTTTTCGATATTTATCGTATGAAAGGTGGAACTTTAAAACGATACTGATCTTGGTAAAATCCGTCGCCTCTGTCGAAAGTTTTAGGCAAACATGCATACATACATACATACATACATACATACATACATACATACATTTATATATTGGTAACTTAGAATTGATGAGAACGCTTGCCCTATCTCTGAATACCCTTTATGTAAAATTTCAAATGTTTAGACCATAAATTGTCTGAATAATTTGGAAGAGACCTCAGAGGTCAATTTTTTTTTAACTTTGACCCTTTTTTGACCCCTCAACATTTATTGTTTTAAGCTCAAATCAAATTATTAAGTAAGATCCATATCCAAGGAAACTATATCTAAAATTTCAAGTGTTTAGACTCAAAATCGTCGGAGGAGTTTGGTAGAGTTCTCAAAGGTCAAATCGTTGAACTTTGACCCCTTAACAGATAAATTTCTGAATCACATCGATTTTTCCAAATCTCAGTACCCTGTATATCAAATTTCGAGTCTGTAGACTAAAAATTGACAGAGCTATTGCATAGGGAAATGTACACGGACACACAGATAGACAGACAGACAGAAAGACAGATAAACAGACTCACAGACACGTTCACTTTTATAGATATACTAGCATTTCAGCCCGGCGTTGCCCGGGTGTTTGGCGGTGTATGCTGAGCAAAAAAAAAACAACGAAAAAAAAGCAGTCAATTTTTTAAATTTTGACCCCGATTATGACCCCTTAATATTTATTGTTCTGGGCTCAAGTCGATTTTTTAAGTTAGATCCATGTCCAAGGAACGTATATCTAAAATTTCAAGTGTTTAGACCAAAAATTGTCGGAGGTGTTTGGTAGAGTTCCCAAAGGTCAATTCCTTGAACTTTGACCCCTTAACACCCAAATTTCTGGCATACATGTTCTCAAATCTCAATATCCTGTATATAAAATTTCGAGTTTGTAGACTAAAAATTAACAAAGTTATTGCGAAGGAAAATGTACACAGAGACACAGACAGACAGACACACACACACAGATAAACAGACACGTTTACTTTTATAGATATATATCGGCATGGGTGAGCGGCGTTGCCCGGGTGTTTGGAGGTGTATGTTAAGCGAAAAAAGAAAAAAAGGTCAATTTTTTAACTTTGACCCCAATTATGACCAATTAAAATCTATTGTTTTGGGCTCAAATTGAGTTATTAAGTTAGATGCATGTCCAAGGAACCTATATCTAAAATTTAAAGTGTGTAGACCCAAAATTGTCGGAGGAGTTTGGTAGAGTTCTCAAAGGTCAAATCGTTGATCTTTGACCGCTTAACAGCCAATTTTCTTACCGACAACCGATCACATCGATTTCCCCAAAGTTCACTACCCTGTACATCAAATTTCGAATCTGTAGACTAAAAATTGATAGAGTTATTGCGTAGGGAAATATACACACACAGACACATAGATACATAGATACACACACAGACAGACAGACACTTTCACTTTTATAGATATACTAGCATTTCTTTCCAGCGTTGCCCGGGTATTTGGAGGTGTATGTTGAGCAAAAAAAAAAACGGTCAATTTTTTTCAATTTAACCCCTATTATGACCACTTAACATGTATTGTTTTGTGCTCAAATCAAGTTATTAAGTTAGATCTATGTCCAATGAACCTACATCTAAAATTTCAAGTGTTTAGACCAAAAATTGTCAGAGGAGTTTGGTAGACTTCTCAAACGTCAAATCGTTGAACTTTGACTCGTTAATCGCCAAATCGAGTCAAATCGATTTCCCCAAATCTCAGTACCCTGTATATCAAAGTTCGTGTCTGTAGACTGAAAATTGACAGAGTTATTGCGTATGGAAATGCACACACACAGACACACAGACACCCATACAGACAGACACTTTCACTTTGATAGATAGATAGATAGATAGATAGATAGATAGATAGATATAACTACTTCATTTACTCACACAAATTTAATATACGAAAGTATAGATTTATGCATAAACTTTAAGTATTTACTTCAAAAGTGCTCAATACGTAGGTATAGCTAGTTAGTAATTTATAAAATATATATGGCGATTAAGCTACACTGAATATTCTGCGTTTCATCCACTGTAGGATTCGTCAGGCTTATGCCTGATAGATAGATAGATAGATAGATAGATAGATAGATAGATAGATTCATTTTTTTGTGGAAATAAAATCATCCGCACAGAAAATTTTTTTAGTAAATGCTGCCTCAGATTAGAAATTTCTATTTCTTTTATTTTGTGTAGATTATATATATATACTAGCATTTCAGCCCGGCGGTGCCCGGGTGTTTGGATGTTTATGCTAAGCAAAAAATAAAAAGTGGTAGTAGGAAGGCAGGCTCGAACCCGTACCGCAAAGGAGGAAAAGAACGGGGTAAAAACCGAACGGTTATGCTGTCACGACCACCACCAAACCGACATTTTTTTTTAAATTAACGCTAGACAATCTAAAGGAGAGGATAACTTTAAAAAATATCGGCGAAAAAAGTGACCCCCCCTTCCTTGTTGAAAAGTGCCAAGTTGAAGAGGAAGATATTGATGTTTTTAGCCAATTTTTCGATATTTGTCGTATAAACGGTCTATAGACTTAAAATTAACAGAATTATTGCGTAGGGATATGTACACACACAG
>NC_136498.1:107457922-107470422 GCF_053919585.1 Euprymna scolopes
CGGGTTTCAATCCTGGCTTGAGGTAGTTGCCTGTCTAGCCACACTGATAAGCTGCGAAACAGTACTGTATGTGGATGACTATATATATATATATATATATATATATATATATATATATATATATATAGAGAGAGAGAGAGAGAGAGAGAGAGTGTCTCGCTAGATTCAGCCACTCTGATGAGTCGTAGACGACGAAACACGTGTCAGTGGATAATTATATCTATAAAATAATATATATATGCCGCTTCCCATTAAGGGGGTACCAGATTGGTCAATGGGAAAATTATTCCCAACAAGCATTTACGTAAAAATGCACTTTCGTATAAATACTTGAATTCATTCAAGAAAGTATCGCTAACAAAAACAAATTAAAACATCTCTCTCTCTCTCTCTCTCTCTCTCTCTCTCTCTATATATATATATATATATATATATATATATATATATATATATATATATATATATATATATATATATTAGTTGACAACACATCTATTCTTGAACAAACACCAATAAAAAACGAAAACTTGAAATGCTGGAGACATTACTAATAAAATCTAAAAACCTATTATTAATAAACTTTACCAATTTACTGAAGTGTTTGCAAAGTTATTAATTTTAATAGCTTTGCAAACATTTCAAGATGCTATTGATCTTATCCAATGGAAAACCGGATAAAGTAAATAAATAAATAATATAATATAATTAACCAATTGGGGAAATGTATATAAATTGTTCAAAACTAGTTAGATTAATTTATCCCTTACGATTAATCCTGAAGGATTGGAAAGTACTCGGACTTTTGATGAATATGGTTATTATATCAGCCAGTTCCGTCGGGAGGTGGAAACGGTTAAAAATAGAATTAATAGACAAAAAAAAACACGCTTTTATATTTGACTAGCGAGGGGTACCCGGCGTTGCCCGGGTGTTTGGGGGGGTTAAAAAAAAGTAAGTATGAGGATCGAACCCGAACCGTTGAGGCAAAGTTGTGAGAAAAAAAAAAACGTGCGACGTTAACGATTGCCCCACAGCGACATGCTTACGGAAACACGTTTGAATTTATTAAATTAGTTGGATTTAGCAGGTGCTCGTTTTAATGAGTTAATGAGGTCAGGTTTGACTGCGGGATGGTATTTACTGCTGAACGATCCCCCCCCCAAGATGTTATAGGAAAAAGACTAACCCACATGCGGCGAGCGACAAATATTGAATATTTATCTTCCCGAAATCGAACAAATTAAATAGACATGCGAGCTTCATTGTTAACTGTGAGATATTACGATTTGTATGTGATATAAAAAGTTTTTAAAAGTTGTTAAGCGACCGACCGCTTCTCTGAAAGAAGCCTTTTGTAGACACACAGAAAAAGCGAACACACATACATACATACATTTTCGCTTTTATATATATAGATGAAATATGCGAATGTTAACAAATTGATGATCAACAAACTAACAAACATTAACAACAACAACAACAACAACAACAACAAAAACACTAAAACTAAGAGAATTTAAAGCGTAGATGAATTCTATGGGAGTCAACAGTCATCGACACTGATAGAGGGAGTAAAGTTACAACAACCTCATAACTCGTCTGGGGGTCTCCTGGCTGAAAAGAGAAAGCGCTAACCGGGCACTCCTTTTTATTATCTCTTGCTGGTTACCCAGCTCGTCTGTTCCGGTTGAGCATGAAAATAAATTAATTGCTTTTACTAATGAGCGCCGTGCATAGAAATTAAGTATTGATCCGAATTGTAATAGTGTTACATAGTTGGCCGAGCAGAAGAGAAATTAACTGCTATTTGTTTATCAGTTTATCTAATTTTCAGTCTATCTATCTATATATACCTATATATCTATGTATCTATATATTTATGTATATGTATATATATATATATGTATATATATTTATGTATCTATATATATATATATGTGTATATATATTTATGTATCTATCTGTATATATATTTTATCTATATATTTATGTAGCTATATATATATATATTTATGTATGTATCTATCTATCTCTCTCTCTCTCTCTCTCTATATATATATATATATATATGTGTGTGTGTGTATGTGTGTATGTGTGTGTGTGTGTGTGTGTGTGTGTGTGTGTGTGTGTGTGTGTGTGTGTATCTATATATTTATGTATCTATCGAAGTAAATGAAGAGATGTGAACTATGTTTTGATAAAGTATCAAAGCATGTCTAAACTATAAACTGGACAAGTTTGGACCGGAAGGTCTAAAACAACTGACCGGAAGGACGTGTCGTGTCTCACGTGTTCTGGTTAGCTGGACATATAATTGAGTGGGAAAGGAGACGCGGAGGAGAGCGTGTGTGAGACGCCTCACCGCACTGATGGGGGTAGGGGGGTGAAGTGTCTCAGAATAAGTATAGGAAAAACCCATAAGAAGATATCAACTTACACCCTTCTGCGTTACGACACCTTGGAAGTTAAACAAAATCTTCATAGAAACTCTACAACGTATTGGTCATGTTTGAGAAGCGTTCTGCGATTAAGAAAAGACCAAGCTCCCCAAGATTGACGGAATCATTTAGAGGGTCGCCAGAAGAAAGGTATGTTCCATGTCTGACACACGCACGCATCAACTGATCACGGGCTGTAAATAGACTGTAATATATAACATGTGGTTCAATTAGTGAAGAACTCCTTTGACGTTTAGTGACACATATACATACTCAGACACTACCCCACTTCACAAATTACGACATTTTGGTAGCCCACATCACAACATAGTTGATTTGGTACGACAAGGTGACATATGTCTGTTTAGTGCCGTTCGAATAGAGCAATGTAATATACCTTTATTTGTGTGGTGTTCTATTGGAACAATATGACATATATTGTTTGGTACCGTGACATATCTTATTCGAACGGCACCCAAATTAACATATATTACGTTGCTCTATTCGAATATTCGCAGATTTTTGCTGCTGTTGTTTGTAGCACCGGACTTATACAAACTAGATATTAATAACTCCCTCGTACCTATGCCCCCCTTTTTTTAAATGGAGAGTAGATAATGCAGTGGGGGTGTTATCGGCAGCTCCAGTAACTCTCACTCCTCCTTTTTTGTCCCTCAGTCCTCATGCAAATGAGTGATTTTTCTGACAAAGGATGAAGAAAAAGCTGCTTTAAAGGTCGGTAGTACTTGGTGAACAGTAGTCTGAGATGTCAGAAATTTTTCTGTCTCTCTCTTAGTTTCCCTCTCTATCCTGCTCCAACCAAGTATGCGGACCTGTTCCAAAAATCCCAAAACCTCAACATGAAATATCTCCAGAAAAAATGTCTTCAAGTCCAACGTAAATAAATTCCTGATGAACCGCCCCCTTAAGTAGACCTTTTTATTAAACCCCCACACTAAAGTACTGTACATGCAATAACCCTTATCCCTGAGTGGCTTCCGGGCCTTGATAAGTGGTGATCACCTTGTAAAAAAAAAGCACCATTGCTACACTTTCGCTTCCACCGTATTTAGTGCTTTAGTCCTCACGTTTTCTAAGCGAAGTTTCTGGCAAAGGGGGAGAATGGCTGTTTTCTGAGCAGGCTGTTGTTTTAATTTAATCTTATGTGAAGATTTCAAATAGTCTCATTGTATTTATCATCATTTGTCTTCCAATTTTTCCATTTTATTAATATTTATCATTAAGCGATTTTTAACCTTAGTACACAGGAACTATGGGGTAAAAGATGGCGCTTGTTGTTAGTGTGTAAATGTATATTATGTCTCCATCAATAGAGTACTTAATACACTTTTCTTTTTTTTTCTTTTTTTTTTACTTCGAAGGTCATCACTTTTCAAGGCCCGGAGGCTACTCTACGATAAAGGTTAAGTATTAGTGTTGTATAATGTGCCGACGTATGCAGACTGGTAGTTGTGACCAGTGCTATATATAGAGTTGGGAACTGACGCTCATTGCTTTTTTAGACTAGAAATCACTAGCACATGCAGGTTGTTTATCAAAAGTATCATAACAATATTAAAATGAACAGTTGAACAATTCAGACCAGTCTTTGTCTTGGCGAGAAGCGGTAGGATTGTGACGTCACAGAAATATTCGTGGGACGCGATTATGGGGGAAGATTCAAACGAGATCGCAGAGAGTCTAATTCTGTGTGTCAAATAAAAAAAAGTATGTCTCAGAGTCACAGAGAAAATAGTTACGGCAGAGTTCTCGTGGAGGCGACGATGAAGAAGCAAAGGGCGGCCCCAACCTTTCTTTCTAAGGTAACGAGAAACGACGACGCAACTTCGACCGTAGTAGAATCATTCTAGCTGAATAAAACCCAACTGTGAAAAAAGAAATAGAGATTTGCGTCTGTTACTATGTGTTGGGAACGCTCTTGTTAACAGATGCGATGAAAAGTAGCACACAAGCAACTCAAGGGCACGGTCAAGAAGCACAATAACAAGATAGAAAATGTACGTTAGGTTCTGTTTTTATAAACCTCAAGAATTGTTGATATGCCGTAATTATGAACATTAATCAAATACAGGGTGTCCAAAAAGTCACTGAATGATTTGGAATTTAAATAGATCCTTTATTTTTTATGGTATCTATTTTATAATTCAAACACAATCTGACTAAGAGATTGAGAAAGTTTTTAATGAAAAAATGCAAAATTCAAACAATCTTTATTTATGAAAAATAATATCTTTTAAATGTTGCTCATGTTCAACTTTGTAGTAGAATTTGTAGATTGTAGAATCTCTGGATTGCGATTTAACTCCCTTCATTTCCTTCCGCAAGCTGGCAGACCTCGAAACGTCAAACCCCAAACCCTGCAAGAACTGAAGGAAAACATCGAACGAAATAAGGTAGTTAAATCCCAATCCAGAGATTCGGCAACTGTCATGAATGTTTTCGAAAGAACACAAATATGTGAAGCTGAAAATAGGTAACATTTAAAAAACATTATCTATAATATAAATCTCACCTGTCTGTTTAAATGTATGTATGTATGTATGTATGTATGTCTCACAAAAACTTTCGACTGAGGCGATGGATCCTGACAAGATCGGTGTCATTTGAAGCACAACGTCTCGGACGGCAAATATCGAAAAATTGGCCAAATACATTAATTTCTTCACCGTAAACTCGACCATTTTGTATAAGGATGAGTCGATCTTTTCCGCCGACATTTTAGCAAGTCGTCGTCACTGTTGGATTGACTTTCATTAATTTCAACGCTTTTGACTTCCAGTCACGTCATGGAGACATCGGCTAAGACGTTAGCTTTTCTTTTCTGCCTTCGCGTCATGGGTTCGAGCCTGCCTGCCTACTACCACTTTTTTTTGTTTTTTGCTCAACACACACCTCCAAACACCCGGACTACGTCGGGCACCAAGGCTAGTTTTTTTTTTATAGGTAAAGATTGTTTGAATTTTGCATTTTTTTTTAATATCTCCCAATGTCTTAATCAGGTTGTCTTAAAATCACAGAAAGATATCATCTAAAATAAAAAATGTATTTAAGTTCGAAACCTTTCAGTCACATTTTTGGACACCCTGTATAACATTAGGCAGATATTGACAAGATCAGTCATGGTGGAACTTGGGTAGAGCCAGGTTGTCTTAGAGTGTAGCTCAATAGGAACTAATTAAGATTAGATTTGAAGGCCATGTTATAGTCAGATGGGAAGCAGACATACAGTATTGCGTTCCACAGACATACGGTTCTAGGAAAGAAACTCTGGTTATGGAATTTTCGTTTAGTTTTAGACATAGAGTGAAGGAAGTTGTTGGCGGTTGTTGCTACTAGGCGAGTATTTATTGCGAATGTTTTACGATGAGGAACCGTAGATTGGAGCTCAACCGAACACCTACCATAGGAGTAACGATAGACCAGATACAAACACGCAACGTCTGTTCTGCGAGGAAGAGGAGCTAAGGAGGCAAAAAGGTCACCACCCACTAAATTTCGTAGACGGTTTTGTCAGGGCAAGAAAAGGTGCTATGTTAGAAGGCAAAAGAGGCAGAAGAAAGCTAAGGAGAAGGTGGAGAGCAAATGTTTTTGATTGGACATCTCTCAACAGTTGCATGTGCATCAACTTGGCCTGGATTAGAATGATTGGCGAAAAATAAGTCATGTGGGTTCGCAATCTGCATCAAGCAGACGGGACTCACGATGATTTAACCTCACGTCAAAATATCTCATTCTAACCTTATTTTTAGATTAAGCATAGAAATATTGATATATAAATGATTGCCATGAAATTTTCCTTACACATCGGACCGTGAAAATATTATCAAAACATCGCTACGTGAATATAAATTATCTTGTCGAGCGTCTTATTTACTTTTATTTATCTTATTTTTACCTTGTGTGAAACTAAACTTTTGTAACAAAGCGGTGCGCTCTATTATTAACATTGCACAGATGGATGCGTGTGAGAAAATCATCATCAGCAGCAGCAGCAGCAGCCGTAGGAGATTTTACTAGGGAAAATATTAACAGCAACGGCAGTAGGATAGCTGACATGCGAAAATATTAGCAGCACCAGCCGTTAAAGTACGTATGCAAATTAGCAAGTGTGCACGCGCTGACATCACAAGAGAGAAGAAGAGGAGAGAAAGAAAGAACAGCAGGTAGTCGAGCAAGAGAAGCAAAATGGGTGTCATGGAAGATGGACGTATGAAGTCGAAGATGAGATACCGCTGGCTATGGATGGCGTTAGGTGGCGGGGAGAGAGACTTTTAAAAAGCTGATGTAATTTGCAGAGATTGGAAGAACAACGAATAAATGCATTTTATTGGCATTTAAAAAAATACCGAGTCGGAGTTTTATTTCTTTTCTGTTTTATTTGTTTGTTCTTTGCGATGGTACCAGACAACGGGTAGGTCCGAGAGGCTTGATATATAGCGACACGGTTAAAGTGCGCTTTTATTAAAATAGTAAAAGATTTGTCTCAAAGTAAGTCGTTTTCCATTAGAAATATTTGGATACAAACGATTAAACTCGAAATATCGACAAATTGACATTTTCTTATAAAAATCTACCTTCAATTAAGTTTTCATTAACAATGAAAGATTTTTTTTTCTTTCTTTAAATGGGTGATTTTCTCTTATAGAATCGCAACGTTTAAATGCGATATCTTTGGAATTTTCTTTGGAAATAGATTTGTGTGTACATATATGTTTTTTGTCAACATGTATTAAACACCATCTGTTCTGACACAAGGTCATAATTACGAAGGTATGTTTGCATTGAAATCTCGTCGTTTTTAGTTAGAATATTCGGACTATTGTTCTCATCTTGAGTGTAATTTTCACAATGTTTCGGTCGATGTAACCTCCGACATTCTTCAGGTGTATCTTGTCGAACGCGGAAATGTTTCTGTTGTACTCGGAACTCTTTTGGACAGAACTGTTTATTTCCATCACGAGGGTAGTATGCTCTTGTTCCGTCTCATGGCTGGATGAAGACCCTAATTAGTTAGCAATATTTTTCGGTCGCCCACACTGAGAATTGAACCTTCAATCACTTTTACAATTTTTTAGAAACCATTGCGTGATAGGTCCATCTAAATTTCCGAGATCGACAGAAACAATCCCGAGGTCAACAAGATACACCTGAAGAAAGTCGAAGATTACATCGACCGAAACGCTGTGAAAATGAGACTCAAGGTGAGAATAGTAGTCCAAAGATTCCAAATAATACGAAAAAGCAATCCTCATATAAAAAAAAGAGACATAATTTCTCGTTAGACTTTTATCGTATAATGAGAGTGAGGAAAGTGTTGATAGTGTTGTAGTTATTTGCTTCCCCACTGAGCAAATTAGGCACAATGCCGTTTTTTAATATGGAGAGAGAGGAGGGAGGGAAAAGGGGGGCCAGCTTCCGAGAGGTGGGAAATGGGAGCTGGATAGTGATTTGCACACTGGTATGTAGGGTTGCCCCTACATCGACCAGAAGATTGCCGCAAGGGAAATGGTCTTTGATTGCAGCATCTGCCGGAACAGATACTACACTTTGATGTATTTATTTGCTCCCACACTGAGCAAATTAGGCACAAGGCCGATTTTTACAGTGAGGAGTAAAGGAGAAATGGGGACCAACTCCCCGGGGAGTAGGGGAGCTGGATAGTGACAATTGGTATGAAGGGTTGCCCCTACATTGACCAACGTCTTATATGTGGTGTTTCCCCCACATATGGTCTTTGCTTGCAGTATCTGTCGGAACAGATTTTTGTTTATTTGCTTCCCCACTGAGAAAATTAGGCACAAGGCCGTTTTTTAATGTGGAGAGAGTAAGAGGGAGGGGGAGGGAAAAGGGGGGTCCAGCTCCCGAGAGTTGGGAAATGGGAGCTGGATAGTAACTGTGGTCTGTAGGGTGATCCCTACATTGACCAAGTGCAGATATGTGGGGTTACACCCACATATAGTCTTTGCTAGTCATAGCTAGTCTTTGCTTGCAGTATCTGCCGGATCAGATACTACACTTTGATCTTGACCAAAATGCCACAAAGGTTCCCCTCCTGGGAGGGGTCGTTAAAAGTGTTGATAGTGTAGTTGTAGAAGACGAGTGCCTTTTGTGAAAGATTGGCAGGGGGGGGCATAGATGTTCAGATGATGTTTCAATGTTATAATTTCGTATGTTAAGTTGTGGTTGCCATCAATTGCGTTTATTTCATTCGACACACCTCTCAGTCAGGTGTGCCAAATAATGACGGGAAGGTAGATTAGTCGTGGCTGTTCACTTTGCAAATAAACGTTCACTGCGAGAATAGAGACAAAAAAGTAACACGACACCTGGCGACATCTTTGCTGACGGAAAGACTATCAGGTTTCCTTAGACAAACATTATTTTGAGTTTCGTGCTAGTTTGAGACAAACACGGCATGATTGTTGATTTAGTCTTTATAAGAATTAAATCGAAACGACAACACGAGGTCCTAGCCTTAAACGTGACTTCATTTCCCTTCGTTTAACGGCTTATGACATTTAAGAGATGACATAGAATCGTTTGCTAACACGTATACTAATATATATAATGAGAGAGAAAGAAATTGAATGCTTACTAAATAAAGGACTTGAATGCCCACTAGACACTACCCTCGAGTGTCTAAGGTCTCTCTGTACAGGGTTTGTCGGGACAACCTGGCATGGGAATACTTTTTCCTACAAGTAAACTCTGACTAAATATTCAAAATACCATAGTATTCACTGCCCAAATTAGATATCCTTTGTAGGGCTAAACCACACTGGCTTTTTACGATGAATGGACTACCTTTTCCAGGTGATTTTACCTCAAGTAACAGCACGAAGCTGGATACTACAACAAACTAGATAAATTATATTGTAGAATCCAGTAACACAAAGAGACCACAAGAAAGATATCTATCCTTGTAGCCATGTCACTAATAAGGGTGCTAAAGGTAAACGTTTTAACTGGGCTGGAGTTATCCGCCTGATAATTAGGATCCAAACCTTGGTTTAACCACTGAGGAGACCGTTCTATCAGCAGGTGCAAAGAACTGGGGCTGTTGTATTGCCATTTTGGTGAATGGATTCTGGACAATGCAGTAGCTTCTGATGAGGTATTTTTGATGCCATATTAGTAGGTAATTGTTACGGCTTTACCTTATCATGGGCTACAAAAAATATTTATTAGTTTCTTTTTCTCCCTTACTTTCCTTTTCTGTTCCAAAAATCGTAAAACTCCACCATGAAAAGTTAAAAAACAAAAAAAAACAAAAAAAAAAAACACACGATTAAACCCAGAACTCCAACTTCCACCACCATATCTCTTTCTTCAGCATCAAGGGTCTAAGTTCCAACCTTCTAGAGGTTGAAACCGAGTTCTAGAGAACCAAACCAGACCTATTATTACTAAGGGAAACTGGTATTGGACATGCTATTTCTCTGGACGAGTTCGTGATTGAAGGATACTCTAATTTAACATCGAAATCCGACCGCCAAGATCGCCATAAGTATGGAATATGCGCCTACATTAGAGATGGCTTTCCATGTGGGTAGGACATCTCCAGGGTAGACCTTAAATTAGAGAGCATATCTGAAAAAATTGGCCACGTCCTGTCTGCTCATCTTTCAGCTAACATTCACGTCTGTGGTGACTGCAATGTTCACAGTATGAAACGGTTAGCCAACTCACACAGGACAGATGCTGAGAGGTGGTTCTATCACGATTTCGCCATCGCTTATGACTAGGCATTGTTTAAGTAATAGAAATAAACGCCTTTTGCTAAAACAGAAGAAAAGCCGATTCCGCTTTATTTATTTTTCTTTGTTTGTTCCTTTTTGACGGTATCAGACGGCGTGGGGGGGGGGTCAGAGAGAGGTTGGAATTTTAACTAACACGGTTCAAGCGTAACGGTCACGTTACATTTCTAACCTTTCTTTTTATGCCTTCTTCCCGGTCGCTTCACGACGACAAAAGATGAAGAATATTATGAGAGGATTGAAAATGATTAATATATTTAGTTACTCACGTAGGCGCTTTTTGACAAGTACTTGTTCAGATCAGATTTCAGGACTACTGTGTTGTAAGCTCCATAAAGTAGTCCCGTGGAAATATGCTTCACTGATGAGAAACTCCGTTCATTAAAAATTCGCCTACAACTAAGACACTTAGAGGAGAACATGGTTTTATTTTTTCGTGTTCATATCATAACTAGTTCTGTGAATGTTTTGCAAGGAGGAACAAGAGATTCAAGCTCAGTTGCGCCCTTTTCCATTGAAATAACGATAGAGTAGAGAAAGACTAGTATTCACTTTTCTGTGAAAAAGTTGATCTAGAGAAGAGACCACCCGATTAGATTGCGAAGCAGATTTTGTACTCTGTCAAGGCATGAACGAGTGATCTCCCCTGATCTGGTAGCGGTACTTTTGTAACGTTACACACGCGTTTTACACACGCAGTAACACGTAGACACACGGGACCAAACGTTTCATGCTCAGTCGCAAATGAGATAAGAAAAATTGGCCCAGCCGTTTCGGCGTCCATGGGGAACAAACTCTCACATAAACAGGGAAAGAACTCCTGTTTCAGGTTTAAAAAAAAGACTTTATTCCACATTCTCCAGCCACGCGTGACTTCTCGTTACAAATGTGACGTCATCGTTCTATAACATGATCATCTTCTCTAACTTGAACATGCTCTCGAACGTGCTCTTCTGTTTGCACACAGGTTCTTTTCTATAGTCTTTTTCTTTTTTTCCCTACTTTGACGTAATTTCACACACGGCTCGGCATTTGCAGAAGCGTGTCCGCGCTCTGTTAACTTTATCGCGTTTATTTCATTTGAAGTTAAACAAAGATGTTTAAGTTAGTGACAAACTGCAGTCCTGAAATATGAATGGGCATCGGGAAAAGTTTGGGGTCAGTCATTAATTGATAGTATGTGTTTGCCGAATACACTAATTAACATCAGTTAATTAATAAATTAATTGCTATTCCAGCATGTGTATAAACTTGTATACACTATCATTACAAGGACCAAATAAAATGTCAAGCTAGGTCAATTAGTCATTCTTGCTTGAACGTAGAGATGAGATCCCCCCTCTCTCTCTCTCTCTCTCTCTCTCTCTCTCTCTCTCTCTCTCTCTCACACACACACACACACACACACACACACACACACACACACACACACACACATATAGACATTCTATTATGGTACAAAAACTGAGTCAAAGAACGTTTATATCCCTAAGGCTTCTCCCATGCACTTTAATTACACAATTTATTTATATATTATATAAAAGGAACCTTCTCTGTGTGTGTGAGAGTTAGCTCCCCATAGACGCCAAAATGGCTGGGCCAATTTTTATATAAATTTCACACAAATGTACATTATGTATTTTTGCCATTGACTTCACGCTCGTACCAGCCGTTGAATCTCTGTGAAATCTGAGTGACAATAAACCTCCTCAGAATTCTATTGTTATTCGTGCTTTTCAATGGAGGTTTGGGTGGTGCTCATCTTGTTTGGTCTTTTGATCTACTTGGGCATTTCATAAATAGTTGGTGTCGTACCAATCCAGACTGCTGTCATCCTTTTATTTGAAAAACAGGCCAGCTTATTAATTTTTGTTCTATCCTGACTTCTCCATATAAACACTGCTGTTATTGATGAATCTTATTAATACATAATTTCGTGAAGATGGCGGATTAACATCCGAAACTGTTATAACATATAAAAATAGGCATTGTATAGACAATTGGTATAATTAGTATGCAAGATAGCATAAAATGCTACGAAATAGTTATCTATAAATCTTATACAACGAAAACTGGGATAGATAAGGTTTTCTTTGAAAATATACTTTATATATATATATATATATATATATATATATATATATATATATATATATATATACGTTTTATTTTTTATTACTGTATCTTTCTGTTAAGTTACATTATTGTTTCAGCTACCCGGCCGTTTTTTTTTTTGCCGTCCGTAGCTTCCTCAGACTTTTACAGAAATGTTCGTATTTCTGTA
>NC_136498.1:107475422-107515422 GCF_053919585.1 Euprymna scolopes
TATTTTTCTTGTATTTACACCACAAAGCACAGGGTAACTTTAATGTAAGAGGCTACTATCTGGGACATAATTTGCAGGGATACTATGTAGGGAGTTGGGCAGCAAGATGTCTGTTTACATTACATTTAAACTTCTGCATGTTAGTACAGTCAAGGAAGCAGGGACCCGGAAGAGAATTCCAAAGTCTAGCAGTCCTAGATATAGAAATATTAGCGTAGAAAGCTTTCTGGCATCTGGTGATCTCTATTGTGTAGAGGTGGGATTTTGCTGCTTGTCAGGTGTGTCGAGGGTATTTACGTCGAGGGGGTACAACGGCTTGTAGTTCGTGTATGGACCTACCATTAACTTTAGGAACGAACTACCTTCAATGAGTTTCCAGACTTTTTTGTGCAGGCATTTAAAATCGTCGTAGACTCTTGAAAATCCAGTATGTTATTGCTATAAATCTTATGAGATGACTGACCAATTTTTATGATTTCAAATTCAAAGGAACAGCTACAACAGGAATTGGAATACACCCTATTAAAGCCTGGTTGTCACAACTAGTGAATTTCAAAATTATAATCTGAAAGTGAGGAAATTTCAGAAGAACGATATGCAATGCAATTCTGTTTTAAACCCGGGAAAATGCCACAGCAATGTATAGAATACTTCAGACGGCTTTTGGACCACCTCGTATTAATCGATCATCAGCTTTTGAGTGGCATGAGAGATTCAAGGAAGCCAGAGAGTTTGAGAGGGATGATGAGACAATTATTTCCACCGGAAGAGGCCAGTACTCTTTAAATCGGGTCAGTGGCATTTCCACCGGGACAATGCACCTGTCCACAACTCCATCCGTGTTACAAACTATGAACAGCAAGATAGTTCGTCACCGTCCCTATCGTCAAGACCTTGCTCCCTTTTGTTTTTGGTTATTCCTTAAGCTCAAGGAAAACCTTAGAGGCTGTCGTTTCCAGAATATTGAGGAGATGAAAGAGGTAGTGGCGAGGCTCACAAAAGAGAACTTCCATGGAACATTCCAGAGTTGTTGAAACGGTGCAACAAATGAATTGCAGCCGGAGGAGATTACTTCGAAGGGGACTTATCAATGTAAGTGCCCATGCGGAAAAAGTCTGGAAATTTATTAAAGGCACCTCGTATATTCCGAAAGAAAAAATAATTGTTTCAGGCGGCTTGTTGGAAGGTTGAAACATGTTTGTCAGCATTGCCCTGGACAAAGATATACTGTACACGGATTGGGCGAGTAGAATAGAAGTTAGTATTTCATCTCACAATCGTTCCTTTTTGTTTTTGCTTCATGATGAGCATTATTGTATGCGCTCTGCTAGTCAAGGAAGGTTTCCTGCGTCTCTAGATAAGAAGAACTAACGCGGGATTTGGATGTACATTCGATATCGCTAACCGGCAGGTGGAAAACGATTTCTTTTTCGTATACAATAACAAAAGGAACCGGAATAAAAAAAAAAAAAAAAAATGAGCACCACGAATATAGATGACTAGAAATCCGTAAATGATTACTTTCCGCGAAGAAAACACATGAAAATTGCAACATGAATCCTTCCTTACTCACGCGGAGGCTGGAGTATAAATAACGGCGCTCGCAATAATGTAAAAAGAAAAACAGCGCAAGATACGAGGGCGAAGGCGCAAATAGGATTATGGTGTCCACCATATTCTCAGCCGCGTGGAAATGGGTTGCCGACGCTCAAGGCCAAAATAACGAACACCGTTCGGAACTGAAGACCACTTTGTCCATCAAGGGCCACAGATAAATGAGGGGGGTACAAGGAGAATTGCATCCTAAAACTAAACTATTATTAGCCGATTGAATATATATATATATATATATATATATATATATATATATATATATATATATGTATATATATATTTATATATATATATATATATATTTATATATGTATATATATATAAATATGCATATGTGTGTGTGTGTGTGTGTGTGTGTGTGTGTGTGTGTGTGTGTGTGTGTGTGTGTGTGTGTGTGCGCGCGCACTGGTTTCGGTTGAGCTTGTAAAGTCGGGCGTTTCGTTCAGTGAGAAACGAAAGCTCCCAGTCAAGGAATGATTTGGTTATGGAAAAAGACTTAGACCTACGGCCACGGAACATACACGGAAAATCGGAATTAGCTGAATCGCATAAAAGAGGAGAATATAGGAAAAGTATGAAAGTGATTAGCGTGAAGGAGTATTTTTTTTTTTTTTTTAGCATTTTTTTTTTTATATAGGAATTTACCGTGAGTAAAAAGAAAATAATTGTGGAAGCAAGAAAGCCTAAAATAACTGAAAGTGACACAGGATAACAAGGAGGGGAGGATGGAATAATGATTCGTTCAGAAATAGAAACAATTTCCATCAAGGAAAATGGGAAATGAGAATAAAAAGGGGATTTCAGATGGTATACAAAGTGGATATCGTCTGATAGAGACTTATGGGGACCGGAAAGTCGAGTAACAAAAAAAAAAATCCATAATAAAAAAAAATTGCTATATTTGAACTACAGGGTGGTCGCTAGAAAAACGGGAACTTTGTCAAACTACGATTTATTTTTACAAAGAATAATTTTTACAAAGTTTTTCAAAGACAAATGTTATATTATACTCATAGATACTCAAAATGTCGTCCTTGCACTTAACTGCAGCGTCAAACAACGATTTATTTATACAACAGTCACGTGGCACCAATAAAAGAATAGCAATCATGCATTTTATTCATGATCTAAGCTGACCTTCAAATTTCCCGCTTTTCTAGAGAAATTTTGAAATTTTCATCTCTATTTTTCTCGTTATGTACTGAATATTTGTTAATGAAACCTATATGAAATATGTTCCTTATTAAATTGTAAAGGTTTTATATTCTGAAAGAATTTTTAAAAAATTTAATCTAAAAAAGTTATTTTAAAGGTTTTGTTAAAAAAAAATTCAGATTTTCTCATTATTCAGACATGTATGACAAATAGGGAGTTGCAGAAAAGAGTTGTGGTGTGAGGAGAAATACAAACTGAAACAGAGAATATTCATACCTGTAATAATACAAAGAAGGGGTTGTAAAAATGAGTTGTGGTGTGAGGAGAAATACAAACTGAAATAGAGAGTAGGAGAGTTTTTATGAATACATGCAAAACCACATTCATTTTTTTAATCCAAATTAATAAATTAAATAAAATATAATCTTAAAAAGATACGATACAAGTTAGAAAAGCATTTCATCCAAGGCATGAAAATTGTTAAACAAAATCTTTTTACTATAGGCTTTAAAAATAAAGTTACAAGATTCAATTTGAAATTTATCTATCTTCAAAGTGCACTTTTATAAATTTTACAAACTAAGGTATTAAATTTTTATACCTTACTTTGTAAAATTTATAAAAGTGCACTTTGAAGGTAAATAAATTTCAAATTGAATCTTGTACCTTTATTTTTAAAGCCTATAGTAAAAACATTTTGTTTAACAACTTTCATGCCTTCGATGAAATGCTTTTCTAACTTGTATAAAAATATCCAAAGCTGAATCAAATATATTTTTAAAAATGATGGAATCAATATACACATAATATCAACTTGAAACAAACAAATAAAAAAAAAGAAAGATGGCGATAGCGTAGCGTTCGAAGGGAATAAAACATGAGCTTTGGAGAGATGTGAAGGAAAGCACCCAATTTGAAAGAAATGCTATAGCGAAGATTATCCGCTCTTTTTTTTTTTTTTTTTTTTTTTTTACAAAAGTAACTATTGTGACCAGCAAGATATAGGGAACTTGTACAGTTTAATCAAGACATTTTTTTTTGCTCAATATACACCTCCAAACACCCGGGCAAAGCCGGGATATCCTCTTAAAAACTAGTTGAATTACTTGTCCTTAGAATGAGTGCTTTACGCCAAACTTCTAGATTAAATGCGGTATTGTGCTGTGGTGACTAATCCTTATTAATTCCTAAACGTATCTAAAACTGATACTATAATACTTAGTTCGGTGAACTTTATTATAACAAAGGTTTATACAAAATTCCATTCAGATAGGCCCAGTAGCTTCCAAAAGAATGTAGAACGGACAGGCACACTAAAAGAAATTTTATATATATATATATATATATATATATATATATATATATATATATATATATATAGTGTTTGGAGGTGCATGTTGAGCAAAAAAAATGGTCAATTGTTTTAACTTCGACCCCTATTATGACCCCTTTATTGTTTTGGGCTCAAATAAAGTTATTAAGTTAGAGCCATGTCCAAGGAACCTATATCTAAAATTTCAAGTGTTTAGACCAAAAAAGTGTCGGAGGAGTTTGGTAGAGTTCTCAAAGGTCAAAGCGTTGAACTTTGACCCCTTAATAGCTTAATTTCTATCCGAGAACCGATCACGTCGATTTTCCAAAATCTCAGTACCCTGTATATCAAAATTTGAGTCTCTAGACTAAAAATTGACAGAGTTGTTGCGTAGGGAAATGTACACACACAGATACACAGACACGTTCACTTTTAAATTGAATGTAACTGTTTAAGCAACTAATGCCTCATTTGGGTTGCCTTTTATTCCTCTATAATTTTACCTGTTCATATTTGACATTTATTTGAAGTATCCTTGTGTCCATGTTAAATTTAAAAATTTACAAGCTAAGACTCAACGGTTGAGGCGCACGTCAAAATAAAAGTGTTAAAATGAGCATGCTAGAACAATTCTATTCCACAAATAATGAAAATTAATCAAAATAGTTAAAAGGCTAAACTAGCCAGGATAAAGTGAAACAGCCACGATAACATACTTGCAACATTTATACGTTTTATGTTAAATACCCTGAGATGTAGCTTATTTCTGACAGCTAATTTTAACCTTAAGCTTATGCTTAATGAAAGAAATACTAAAATCTGTCAGGACTTGTACTACTTGCTAACTATTATAACTCCTGGTCTTTTTGCTTGGATGGGTTTATCCGTTAGTATATCCATGTCTCACAGAAGTTTGTGACTTTCATTTTCAAGTATGCTTGCCGGTTTGTACCATTTGTCTCGGTGTCTAAGATTCATTTGTCTGCATAGTTCCCATTGGACTGCCTTCACCACTTGATCTATTTTTGGTCCCTCGATTTATCGGAGATGGACCTATGTTTTCAGTGGCGTCCGTGCTTTTGTGTGCCCGGGCGTCCCTGCGTCCGTTAGTCCTGACTATTGCCAGATAACCGTCCATTAGTTTTTCCTGAAATTTTGCCCCAAATTTTATTTGGTTAAATCGTTGGGCACATAACAATTTTTTTTTTTTACAAAAATTCTCGTTGCGACCCCAGGGGCTCAAAAGAGGTAAAAAATGCCCCAAAATTGCAAAAATTAACACATTTTTATATTCGTTTTTTTTTTGGGGGGGGGGCTAGATTGCTGTATTCGCTTATTATATGGTTTATTGTTTCGTCTCTTTGTCCGCAGAGTCTGCATTAACAGTTTTCTTGTACTATGTCGATCTTTGCATTTACGTGGTTTGCTTTCAGCATGAAATTATCTAATGTGACCGATATTATTTATGTTTGAATTCCAATTGTTTCTAATTCTCTTTTAAATAATACGTTGAATTTCCGTCATTCGCTTCCTGTTTATATTCCTTCTTTTTCTCCTTCTTTTTCTTCTTCTTCCTCTTCTTCCACTCCTTTACATTCCTTTCGCCTCATATCGGCCAGTTTATTTATTCATTGCTAACCTTTCTGATTCCGGGCTACATTAGTTAGCTCGATTATTTACTCCTTTTCTCTTTGAAGTTAGAATATCATCCAGATTTTTTTTCACTTTCGTTTTGTTTGGCTTGAAAAATAAACGAAAAACACGACTTCAAATAAAGGCGGATAAAGCTGAACAGGCGGGAAGCCACCAGACAACAGACAATCATATAATACAAAGCCACTTCTTCTTCGTCGTCTTCATTATTATTATTATTATTATTATTATTATTATTATTATTATTATTAATGTTGTTGTTGTTGTTGTTGTTGTTGTTGTTGCTGCTGCTGCTGCTGCTGCTGCTGCTGCTGCATGGTAGAGGTATGGTGGGACAAAAGTATCATAACGACCAAGCAATTGGAACATAATCGTCCGGATTTGGTCGTCATTGACAAGGTCTCAAAAAACTGGCAGATTGTAGACTTCTCAGTACCCTGGGACAGGAATGTGAGAGAGAAGGAGAATGAGAAGTGGAGCAATTATGCTCCATTGGTCTTGGAGATAAGGCGTATACACGGGGTTAAAACACAAATAATCCCGGTCGTAGTTGGTACATTAGGAGTAGTATCAAGTCGTCTGGAAGGACAATTGAAAAAAACTACAAATCCCCGATGTTTTAGGCGGCCTTCAAAGTTCTGCAATTATAGGTACCACCAACATCCTTAGGAAAACCCTTGATCTTTGAAGCTCCTGGTTTGAAGCCGGGATTAAGGGAAATCCTCTGGAAATGAATCCCATCCCTTTCCAGAGAGACGTTCATAAACGAAATCAGAATTATTATTATTACATATTATTATTATTATCATTATTATTATTATTAGTAGTAGTAGTAGTAGTAGTAGTAGTAGTAGTAGTAGTAGTAGTAGTATTTACTCAGTATGAGTTTATACACAAATCAACATCAAAGATTTCTCCTCGAGAGCAACTTGTGGTATTCCCTGGAGTCAGAGTGACAACAACTCTTCCCAGATTCCCAATATCTACCATTGCTTTCAATAACCTTTGCAACTTATTTTGTGTTATTGCACCAGGCATTTATCACTGATTTCTCGTTGGTAGCGACCATTGTTCTTCAATGGAATTTGGATGAAAATACGCCTCTCAAAGGTCCCAGTCCTCTTCGCACATAAAGTGGAAGTTTGGCTAGTGCTCTCTCTCCTCAGTCTTTCTATCCTCTTTGACATTTTTTTGTGTGGTGCCTGTTGATACCAATCCCCACATTTATATTTGTTTGATTTGGGTAACTGGTGGGTAAACTTATAATTATTGTTTTCGTACTTTTTTGTTGTTGTTATTTTTTTGTATATTTCCTATCATTATTGGTGTTATCTTAACTTTCTTTATCCTTCATATTTCTTTCAGCTCTCTGGCCAGTTCATTGTATTTGCTCTGCTTCTCTGTTTCCTTGATCTTCACTCTGTGGTTTGCTGGAACGGCAAAATCTACAATCTCTCAGGACTTGTACTCTTGCTATTATGACTCCCGATCTTCTAGCTTGGCTGGGCTTATCCGTTTGTATATCCATGTCTCATAAATGTTTGTGACTTTCATTTTCAAGTACGGCTGCCGGTTTGTGCTTGTACCATTTTTCTAGGTGTCTAAGATTCAGTTGTTTGCACAATTTCCAGTGAGCTGCCTTCACCACTTGATCGTGTCTATTTTTATATTCTTTTTGGCGGGCTACTTTGCTGCATTCGCTTATTATATGATTTAATGTTTCGTCTCTATGTCCGCAGAGTCTGAATTAACTGTTTTCTTGTGTCATGTCGATTTTTGCAGATACCTGGTTGGTTCTATAAACGTTAATTTGTGAGACTGTAATTAGGGAGTCAGTTTCTCTGTTTATGTGTCCTTTTTGTAACCATGTCCAATGTTTTCGTTAGTATCATCATTTATCATTCTTATGAATCCATCCGTCTAGCTGTTTCTATTTCCATTTTTCTTTTCTCGTTTCATTCTTTGTCGCTCTGTTTTCTGTATTGCTCTTTTTTTTAGCCTTTTTTTCTGCAGTAATTATTCTTCCAGTGTTATGCATTATGTATTTTACTCGTTTATAAGTGTGTGTCATTTACACTGTCTTCTGTACAAAGCAATCCTCTTCCTACATCTTTCCTATTTACATAGAGTCGGGCAGTATCATCCTTTGGGTGTAGCGCATTCCGCGTTGTCATGAGTTTCTTCATCTTCCGTTCGAAACTCCTCAGTTCTTGGTCCAACATATAAACGGTACAGAGTATCTTACTAATGACACTTCTCATGTGTTTATACTTTTTATTAGGTTTCTACTGTATGGTTTAGTTTTGAGGATTTTTCTTGTCCTTCTTCGGTATTCCTTTTCTATTTTATCTTTCATTTTTGTTGCTTTGATGATGTCTTCTTCCAGAACTCCCAGTTATTTGTAGCTATCGTGTTCACCTAATTCTTCCAGAACTCCCAATTCTCTCATCTCCGTTTGATTGGGTAGTTCCACGCTTTCCGTTGAATCCAGCTTTCCTCTTCTCAAAACCAGCAGTGCGAACTTCTTCATATCGAATTTCATGACTGAAGATTCTGGCTGTGTTTATTAGCGTTTCTGGTTCCTTTCTGGTTTTTGCAGCTTCAGGTCATCCATGTACATTCGGTGGTTCATTCTTCGATTTGTATTAGTGAACTTGTATTCAGCTTGGCAGTTTCTAGTTTATGGTTCAGGGGCATCATGCCTATAATGAACAGTGGTGGTGATAGGAAATCACCTTTGAAGATTCCTCTTTGTATTTGAATCTAAGTTATGTATTGTCCATTAAGTTCTAAGTTTCCGTGTTCTCATCGCATCCTCTATCAAATTGATAATTTTGCCTTGTATTTTGTACATTCTCAAACATTCAATTATTCATGCTTGCGGGATCCTGTCATGCGCTTCTTGGAGTCGATCCATGCCATGGATGTATTGTTTTTTCTGCTTTTTGCCTCCTTCAGGATCTTTTGGTCTATGTATAAATAAGTCTTGTGTTTTTATTTTTTCGTTCTGGTATCATTTCTGTTTCTCTGTGAGTAGTCCGCAATTATGCAGAAAATGATAAATTTGTTATAGATTTCGAGAAGTGATTTTTTTTTGTCATAGATTTCGAGAAGTAAAATGTTTTGTCATAGTTTTCGAGAAGTAATTTTTTTTGTCATAGTTTTCGAAAAGTAAAATTTTTTTGTCATAGTTTTCAAGAAGTAAAATTTTTTGTCATAGTTTTCGAGAAGTAATTTTTTTGGTCATAGATTTCGAAAAGTAAAATTTTTTTGTCATAGTTTTCAAGAAGTAAAATTTTTTGTCATAGTTTTCGAGAAGTAAAATTTTTGTCATAGATTTCGAGAAGTAAAATTGTTTTGTCATAGATTTCGAGAAGTAAAATTGTTTTGTCATAGTTTTCGAGAAGTAAAATGTTTTGTCATAGTTTTCGAGAAGTAAAATGCTCTCATAGTTTTCAAGAAGTAAAATTTTTTTGTCATAGATTCCGAGAAGTAAATTTTTTTGTCATAGGTTTCGAGAAGTAAAAATTTTTGTCATAGATTTCGAGAATAAATTTTTTTGTCATAGATTTCGAGAAGTAAAATTTTTCGTCATAGATTCCGAGAAGTAAATTTTTTTTTCATAGTTTTCGAGAAATAAAAGAAATATACGATACTTAAATGAAACACTAAAAACAGTCCTTTGTTTTATGTATTTTTTTAACAAAATATTTTAATTAAAATTTGATTATGCATTATAGAAATGTTTATTTTGTTTAACCACAGAAAACTCATTTTTTATTATAAGTTTCTTATATTTATTCGGATCTCAGAAATGCGTTACAAAAAACTTTTATTTTCATGTTTTATAAAAAATTAAAAAATGTCTATTTTGTTTAAAATAAAGAACTATTTTGTGTTACACATTAATAATAATAATAATAATAATAATAATAATAATAATAATAATAATAATAATAATAATAATAATAATAATAATAATAATAATAACACGCATTTATCTCCGATTTTGCCCTGAAATTGCATTTGTTTGCCCCTAATTTGCACTCTCCTCATGTTCCAACTGAAACCTAAAAAAGTAATCCTGCCCTAGTAATGCACTAGTGCCGAATTTTGTGATTCTTTCTTGTCACTGGGGTTCCGTTGAATAAGGCGAGAAACGCCTTTTTCTGGTGTTGAAGCACTGAGTTAAAATGTATCGAGACTAGCGCCATATGCTGAGCGACGCTTCTGCTCGTCATTTGGGAACTTTTATCTTTCATTATTTGACCCAGTGCGAAGCCACCCAGAAAGAGTAAGCGCACGGTTCGCCTTCGTGCGAGTAAATGTTTAAGGTCACTGTTCGACAAAATAAACATCATGCCGTGTGTCGGATGCGTCCCGCAGGTTCTGTCGGTGAACGTCGGCTTTTTTCACCAGCCAAATGTGGATCAGCTGTGCCCGAGAAAAAAAAAAAAAAAAAAAAGAATGAAGCCACGTGACAATGTCCCCCACCCCGCTGCGCGCAAGCGCACCTAACAGAATAAAAAAGAAGAAAAATGATAAAAAAGACGAGGCAGAAGATGTTGCGCTGTTGCTGTTATTGTTGTTGTTGTTGTTGTTGTTCGTGGCTTTCAATAACATCGCCCAATTCGAAGAATATCATTTACTGTGGAAACGTGTTTACCTAATGCTATCTTAGAACAAGCCGACAATTCGATTGAAATACAAGCGTAATCATTAAACCTACATTCAACATCCCGTCCCTCACCTCTCTCTCTCTCTCTCTCTCTCTCTCTCACTCTCTCTCTCACGCACACACACACACTATCTCTCTTTCTCTTTCTCTCTTTCACTTTCTCTACTTCTTTCTTTTTCTTGGTCTACCTTTCTTTTCCCATTTCCCTCTCTCTATATACCTCATTGAATCAAAAAATGATTAGATACTACATACTAAAATGAATCACATACATCAAATCTGTTGCTAAGATCGCTGGAAAAATGGGCGGATCATTCTTCCGCTCTAGTAGGTATCTCACTGCCGATGCAATTCTCAATCTGTATAAGAGCCAAGCACGTCCTAAAATGGAGTACTGTTGCCACACCTGGGCAAGAGCTCCTCAGCGTACCTATCTTGTCTTGATAGAGTTCAAAACCTGCTTCGAAACATAGTAGTTGATGCCCCTTTCTCGTCCCAAAACTTCTCTTTCAGAGAAGAGACGTTGCGAGCCTCTGCTCTGTGATAGTAGGCAACCCCGAACCCGTGACGCAAAAGCGGAAAAGAAAATCTGACGTCTTACCGTTACTCTATGGCGCGACGGAAGTTTGGAACGTTAAAATTAGGCAGTCAATCCAACCGATGCGATGACTTGCAAAAATGGCTCGCAAAAATCGACCCCTCCTTGTAGGAAACTGCCCAGTTGAGGATGAAGGAATTAATGTTTTGGGCCAATTCTTCGATATTTGTTGTCCGAGACTTCGAGCTTTAAATCCCGTGAAAATTTGTCGCCTCTGTCGAAAGTTTTAGGCATACATACATACATACATACATACATACATACATTTAAAAAACAGGTGAGATTTAAGTTATAGATGTTCGTCTGAGTTCCAATCTATTTCCCCTCTTGCCAAACTTTCACAAAAAGTACTCGGCTAACTACAACCACTATCAACAATTTCTCCTACGCTCTATCTGCGTCTAAACCTAAACGCAGATTCCATGAACAAAGTTTCTTTCCCAGAACTTCCCGCATATGAAACACTATTGCATTGGTCTGTTTCCCGACCGATTACGATACGGTAGCCTTCAAGTCCAATGTAAACAAATTCTGTTGAGCCGCCACCTTAAATAATCCATATTCTACTCAATCTTTACTATTAACGATTACTAAAGTACCACCTTATATTCATTTATCCTCATCCTCAAGTGGCCTTCGGGTCTTGATAAATAGTGACTCCCTTGTAAAAAAAAAAAAAGAACACTATGTCCTGTCGTAGTTCTGGATTTTTTTTTTTTTATTACAAACTGACTAAGAAGATACGGAAAGACACTGTCAACTCAAATGCTAAGTTTTTATTCTATATTAAACATCCATCTCTCCTGCCTCTCTATCTCTCTCTTTCTCTCTTCCTCTCTCTTTCTCTGTCCATCTGTTTTTCTCTCTTTCCTTACCTATTTCAGTTTCTCTATTTTCTTCTTTTTCTTTGTCTACCTTTTACTCTTGTTTTCACTCTCTATCTCTCTATCTTTCTCATTAAATAAGAAAAATAATGAAATCCTACATACTAGAAGGAGCATGGTCCTGGCGTAGCTCTTAAAACATTAAAAAAGAAAAAAGAGAGAATCACAAATTGACTGGGAAAATACGAGAAGATTCTTTCATCACAAATCCTAAGCCTTTATCCACATTTTAAAAAGAGTAAAAAACGAATTAAACGGAAGTATGTGTTACACTAAAATGAAAACAATAATTCAATTTAAAAAAAACGAATAGTTAATTCATGTGATGACATTTTGCAAATTCATACAAAAATTATGTAATCTTACATAGTTAATCAGATAATAGTTAATTAATGTGATGACATTTTGCAAATTCATACACAAATTATATAATCTTACAAAGTTAATCAGATAATAGTTAATTAATGTGATGACATTTTGCAAATTCATACACAAATTATGTAATCTTACATAGTTAATCAGATAATAGTTAATTAATGTGATGACATTTTGCAAATTCATACACAAATTATATAATCTTACAAAGTTAATCAGATAATAGTTAATTAATGTGATGACATTTTGCAAATTCATACACAAATTATGTAATCTTACAAAGTTAATCAGATAATATTTAATTAATGTGATGACATTTTGCAAATTCATACACAAATTATGTAATCTTACATAGTTAATCAGATAATAGTTAATTAATGTGATGACATTTTGCAAATTCATACACAAATTATATAATCTTACAAAGTTTATCAGATAATAGTTAATTAATGTGATGACATTTTGCAAATTCATACACAAATTATGTAATCTTACAAAGTTAATCAGATAATAGTTAATTAATTTGATGACATTTTGCAAATTCATACACAAATTATGTAATCTTACATAGTTAATCAGATAATAGTTAATTAATGTGATGACATTTTGCAAATTCATACGCAAATTATATAATCTTACAAAGTTAATCAGATAATAGTTAATTAATGTGATGACATTTTGCAAATTCATACACAATTTATGTAACCTTACAAAGTTAATCAGATACACATGATCAGGTAGGTGACGATGGCTAAGTGTTTAACTACATAGGTATACTCAGTTTGAATCCAGTTTGTTCCACAAAACGCTTTCGGTTAAGGATGTTGGCAATCTTCACATGATCCCTCTCGTAAATACCGAATGTCTTTTAGAAAAGAATTGTAACTAGAAAAATAACAGGGAAACCATCCAATTCATACAAAATGAATGAATAAACTACTTCCTTGGGGTAGTGTAGTGTATATTCGTTTATCATAATACTCTTGTCCCAAGCCTTATCTCCCCCTTTGAGATTGACAGTGAAGTATATGTCGTTTGTCATGAAACCATTGTCCCATAGACTAACCATATCATGTTGAATAGAAATGTCTATTTTCCATCTTGTAATATTTTATTTACGCACTTTCACTTTGGGATGTCGGCAACCTTCATGTAGTCCCTCATGTATGTACCCGTTGTCTTTCTAGAAATAATTCTAACTAGAAAGATATCGGAGAAACAGATGCCAATAATAGACATCAAACTAATTTGAGATGAATGAATGAATGATGCTCAACAGCATCAAAACTCTATACATGAAAATTATTTTTCTCTTCTTGTAAATATGAATCCGGCGTTTTAATCCCACTGTCAGCGCGATAAGAGGCTCAGTTTCAAAAATAAATGTTAGAAATTAATTAAAAAAAAACGGCGCTTATCTTAAGAATATATCTGCAGTCTTCATTTTTCTTTATTCCGTCTCCTTAGATAATAGACATTTTAATCATCATCATCATCATCATCATCATCATCATCATCAAAATAATCACCATCATCATTCAACCACCACCACAATCATCATCATCATCATAATCAACATCATCATCATCATCAAAATAATCACCATCATCATTACCAACATCATCATCATCATCATCATCATAAAAATAATCACAATCATCATCACCACCACCACCCCACCACCATCAGCAGCAGCAGCAGCAGCGGCGGCAGCAGCATCAGAATCATCAGCATCAGCATCAGCATCATCATCAAAATAATCACCATCATCATCAAAATAATCACCATCATCATCATCATCATCAAAATAATTACCATCATCATTACCACCATCATCATCAAAATCATCATCACTATCACCACCACCATCATCATCAAAATAATCACCATCATCATTACCACCACCACCACCACCACCATCACCACCATTATCATCATAATCATCATCATCATCATTATCATCATTATCATCATCATCATCATTATCATCATTATCATCATCATCAAAATAATCACCATCATCAATACCACCATCATCATCATCATCATCATCATTAAAATAATAATAATAATAATAATAATCAAATTAATCATCATCATAATCATCATAATCATCATAATCATCATCATAATAATCAAAATCATCACCATCATCATTACCACCACCATCATCATCATTATCATCATTATCATCATCAAAATAATGACCATCATCATTACCACCACCACCACCACCATCATCATCATCATCATCATCATCATCATCATCATTACCACCACCACCACCACCACCATCATCATCATCATCATGGCAGTATCTGTTTTACATGCTGACATGTCGTAGACGGCTTTTAGAAATTGAATACTATACTTATCTCTGGCAAGATTTTATTGATCCCCCTTCCTCGCATGCTTTCCTTGGCCTTCCCCTATCCACTAGCCTTGCTGTGTCGACTGATCTACATCTATTAACCAATCATTCTAATCCAGTCTTTCGATGTTACGAACGGAATAAAGACTTCTGTTTGGCAGAAATCTTCCTATATTGCCTAATATTGCCTAAATATAATCTTCCTCTCATCTAAGCATGTAAATGAGCGCTTATATATGATATCCTCAGAGAGGGAATCGTATTACACATCTATCGTATCATTCTCGTATCCTATTTTTATTAATGAAAGACTCAACTCTCATTGTAAGAAACCCAATAATTAATCCTGTTCTGCACTAATCTCCCAATATTGTCTAATACTGTTTAATATTGTCTAGAGGTTACCAGATTCAAGCATGCATGTAAGTGGAAAAGATCAATATTAAAACTAGGTAAGTTTGTGACACAAAGAAAAGAGAAATCGGATCCCCATCTACAAGGACAGAGAAACAGGTGAATTAGAGGTCATATTATCCTTGCCTGATAAATAAGTGTTGATAACAAGAAAATTGATTTGCTAACTAGCAAACCAATTATGACAGAAACGTATAAAAAGACGTAGCAGCATCAATTCCATGCAATAAACTCACAATGATGAAACGCGGAAAATTCTGTGTAGCTTTATTGCCATATATTATTTACAAAATTTACTACTTAGCTCTACTTAGGTATCGAGCACAGTTGAAGTAAATACTGAAAATAGATACATAAAATTTCATATCATTTTTTATACCAGTGTAAGACTGAACTCTTATTGGCTGGATTTCATTGAAATATATTAGCACGTTGGATACATATCTCTACAATGATATAAATGCAACGTTTTGTGTGTGAGTTCGTTCCTTATAGACTCCGAAACGGCTGAACAGATTTTCTTTAAAATTTACAAAACTCTAGTGTATAAATCTGTGAGTGATCTTAAGTTTTGTCTCAGAATACCTCCGATAATTATTGATAATCGATAATCGAAACCGTTATTTCAATCTATCTATCATCGGTAAAGCCATTTTTTCCATGTCGTCGCTTAGCAACAATGATAGAACAACGGGCCGTGAAAATTCCACTGTGGGTAAGTTGATAGTGTGTTTTTTGTTTGTCTGTTTTTGTTTTTTGTTTTTTGTTGTTTTTTTTTGTTTGTTTGTTTGTTTTTTTTTTGCATGATGTGGTCTTTCGGGTCAAACTCCGCAAGTAAATGTCTTAATATTTTTCATTAAATGCTAAGAATTTTATAAGACTTGAAAATTTACGTATTTTCATTTTATTGATTCATTTATTTGGTGTGTAGGTTCAAACCCCCCGCACGTAAATTTCTTAATGTTATTTTTTCGTTATCTGGAAAGAAGTTTATATACAATAATTTTATAAAACAAACAGTAGGTTCTCTAGTGCGCAATATACAATAACATATATTTCGGACTAAGTTACTGCATGGAGGCATGTGAAGCTTCCTCCCGGGTGAGTTTACGGATTTCAATGACAATAAAAAATATAGGAGTGTGAAATATTCGTTGATAATAATTCAATCCCGGGCAACGTTGGATCTCTCTGCTAGTAACTTATAGATTTTTCTGATGCTCCACAACAGTAACGCTCAGTGGTTGTAAACAACAGAGGTTCTCTGAGCATATGCCATAAACTTTAAACTCTTGCAAGTACATCAATATCAGTTTTTCTGGAACTCAATCGTATCACTAAACTAACAAAACTTCTAGAAAATCTTACTGACCTCATCATCAAAATATACTTTTTTCACATCCGCCTCCATCATTTTGCGAGCAAGATGTTTATCATTTCTATACTCATCTGTAGTTGGATTGCAATTAAAGAAAAATATTCAACGCGCGTCACAAATTTAACCCCCCCCTATATGTAACACGATGTAACTGTAATTTAATTTGATATTATCATCCTTACTTTTTTAGCATTTAAAGAAAAAAACTGTCAGCATTTTTTACAAATTTTTTACAGCATACGAAATTAATAAAAATGCAAGGCCAAAATCGTGTTTACATTACGGACGCCTTAAAACAACGTTCCTATGCAGCCATCATTTTTAAGACGTAAACATACCCGTGTTTAAAAAAAGTTAGTAAAAAAAAACTAATGGTCAGATTTTCATGAGATTTTCGATGCTTATTAATTTTTTATTTTAACTTACATATGGAAAGTAGGTTGCTTTAAATATATGTGGGGAAATACTCCTTCCTATATTAAGTTCTATGAGAACTAAATAAAATAAATTTAGGTCCATAAAAATTGCAATATTTTATAGAGTTAATGTATTTAAATAATTTATATATATATAAATATATAAATTTATATCTAATATATATACATACATACACACACATGATGATTGCAACGTCTTGTCAGACGAGTGCCACTCCCTCAGACATTTAAAATCCATGAGCCCAAATGCCTGAGGGAGTATCTATACAAATATGATGTTACAGAGTCTTAGCTTTGTACGACAGCTAAGTCTCTCTCTCTCGGTTCAAAATGTTGAGTTCCAGCAACAAGCAAGAGCACGATAGCCAGCAACAAATTAAACTGCAGACCAGCTTAATGCGGGTACTGGTCTTCCGCTTTATGGTTTTTTAAATCAGAGATTTGCTTCTCCTAGAAAGGTTGCCTTCACCACGGCTTACGGGAGCCCTCTCCACCCCAATACACATACACACACACAAATATACACGGTGCTAGTTGGCCGTTGACCCAGAAAAAGAGTTCATTCGCCCTTTGGAAGGTCTTGTTTTTAATCCTTCAGGGAGACTAGCCGCCCTCCTCACCAAACAAGTCTGGTGGGGGAACCAGTTTAGTCGCCGGTGACCCGACCATGAGGCAGGTAGTACTGGGTTACATGGTACCAGTAGCACATGACATGACCTGACATACACACACATACATACATACATACACACACACACACATATATATATAATCATTAAAAAAGTTACTTACTTTGACGTTGTAAAGAAAAAAAAACTGAACATTAAGTCGATATTATGTTTTTAAAAAGTCAACATTTTTCGCCATAATATATATACTATAATTAGTTAAATTACAACAAAAAACAGAATTCTAAAAAAATAATTAATTTTCAAAAGATTCAAGAATAATAAAATTCCAGTATTCCACGATTAAACAGATTTTGGAGTAAGGTTTTCCAATTTTTAGAAACATATTTTCATATAATATCAAAATTACTATTAAAATAAAAAAATTAACTACAAGTTGAAATTATTTTAATTGTTACAAATTTTTATTTGGGGAGAGTGGTCAACTTGGTTTCAGAAATGCACAGAGGCTTTATTAATATAATTAACATAAACAATAGAAAAAAATAATGCTGCTTCACTGATTCAATTAAAGTGACTAGCAGCATCCGTAAAAAGTATGCACAATTATAGGTAGACACAAAACTATGACGTGGCTGATAGTGTGTAAAATAAGATTTTATAAAATTATTATAATTACCTTTATAAACATGACTGAAAGCAACATATAGAACTGATTTGAATCTAATAGAAGCGATTAAAAGGCACTTTATAAAAACGACTGGAAACGCCCGTATGAAAGTGATTAGATCAAACTTTATAAGAACTAACTTAATAAAAGCAATTAAAACAAAATTTATAAAAGCAATCAGAACTTCATAAAAGTTATTAAAATGACTTTATAAGAGCGATTTATACTAACTGTATAGAAGCAATTAAAACCAACTTAAAAAAAGCAACAAAAACAAATTTATAAAAGCAATCAGAACTAACATTATAAAAGTGATTAAAGCCCAATTTATAAAAGCGATTTACACTAACTTTATAGAAGCAATTAAAACCAACTTAATAAAAGCAACAAAAAACAAATTTATAAAAGCAATCAGAACTAACATTATAAAAGTGATTAAAACCCACTTTATAAAAGCGATTTACACTAACTTTATAGAAGCAATTAAAACCAACTTAATAAAAGCAACAAAAAACAAATTTATAAAAGCAATCAGAACTAACATTATAAAAGTGATTAAACCCCACTTTATAAAAGCGATTTACACTAACTTTATAGAAGCAATTCAAATTAACTTAATGAAAGCAACAAAAAACAAATTTATAAAAGCAATCAGAACTAACATTATAAAAGTGATTAAAGCCCAATTTATAAAAGCGATTTGCACTAACTTTATAGAAGCAATTAAAACCAACTTAATAAAAGTAAAAAAAAAAAAAAAATTTATAAAAGCAATCAGAACTAACATTATAAAAGTGATTAAAACCCACTTTATAAAAGCGATTTACACTTACTTTAATTGAAGCAATTAGAATCAACTTAATAAAAGTAGTCGGAACGAACTTTATACAGGTTATTAAAACCAACTTGATAAAAACGATTAGAACCAACTGTATGAAAGCGATGACCAACACTTTTATGAAGTACTTAAAAAGATTATTAAAACTGGCTTAATACACTAGATTTACACTAACTTTATAGAAGTGATTAAAATGAACTTTATAAAAAATAATCCCTATTCTACTCTATCTATACCATTAAGGATTATTAAAGTACCACCTTACACTCATTAACCCTTATCCTCAAGTTGCCTTCGGGTCTTGATAAATAGTGACTCCCTTGTAACAAAAAAGAAAGAACACCATGTCCTGTCGTAGTTCTGGAATGTTGTTTTTTTATTGGAACCAACTTTAAAAAAACGCTAATAACTGAAGATTAGAAATCAATTTCATAGAAGCCATTTAGTCCACTTTTATAAATGCCATCACAACCGCCTTTATGGTCCTGGATATGACCTTAAACTATATCCGATAGTGAGGCCCCAGCTTGCAGGCCTTAGGGAGTGTGGAGCCACCCTTTAATTGCTATTGCTCCCAGGTCCACTCTTACCCAGAGTGGTAGTACCTGTTAGGGTCCCAACTATGCGTTAAATAGAATACGACCTAAAAAGCAAATATACTATATTAAAAAAATCGTTCTTCAAAATCTTTGGATTCGGCATTAAATAACCTGAAAAGGGTTGATATGCCGTAAAACAAAACAACCAACCAACAACCGCCTTTATAAAAGAGATTCGAACCAATTTGGTGAAACGAGGATAGAGGATATCAAATGAATAAGTAATTGCGATTACAGCAAACTGTCTCGAAAGGAATATGAAAATACATGTGACTGGATTGGAGCGGTAGTCTACCGAAAACTGCGCAAAAGACGATATGCCAAAACGTGGATGAGCTGCGTTTGTAAAGGAAAACACATTAAAACGTTGCTCCCCGCGGTGCGTGACTGTACATTAATAACATAAAAGAAAGAACCAACACATGAAAAGGAATCGCTACTAAGAGCTACGCAAACAGGATCAAGAAAGGATTTTTTTAAAAATAACAGTAAATGTATACTTTGTGAATAAAGTGACAAGAAAGTGACCAGCAAAAAAAAAAAATTAAAGCTAGTAGAAAAACAATATAAACGGTGATATGAGAGGGTTTGGAAATTCAGGGAGAACTATGCAAATCCTCTTTGAAAACAGTATGAACACAAACCGGAGCCAATATTAGAAAATTAAAGATTCAGCATTGTTTCAGGCATCGAAATACAAAGATATAAATCTAAATAATTTGCAGCACTTTGAATAACATTGTTGTCAATGTCTTGATGTTTTATTTTATCCGTGTAACAGAATTCAACATCGAAAAAGTTCCTTGTTACTTTTAACATTCCTAAAAGTAAGCAAGTGCGTGACTCCTGATGCAATCCATTATCAATGTGTGGTTAAGATTGCTGGAAAAAATGGTGGGATCATTCTATTACACCAGAAAGTAGTTAAACGTTATTTCAATCTTCTACCAATTAAGATTGCTGTAAAAATTGTTGGATCACCCTATTGCTACAGAAAGTATTTGAGCTTTGATTCAATCCTCTATCAATTTGTTGTTGAGACAGTTGGATCATTCTATTGCACCAGAAAGTAGCTTAACGTTGTTGCAATCCTTAACCAATTTTTCGTTAAGATTGCTGGAAAAATGGTTGCATCGTTCTATTACTCCAGAAAGTACTTTACCTTTGATGTATTTCTCTACCAATTTATTGTTGAGAATTCTGGAAAAATTGTTAAATTATTCTATTGCATCAGAAAGTACCTGCCTTTTGATGCAATCCTCTACCGAATTTGTTGCTGAGATTGCTAGAAAAATTGTTCGATCATTCTATTGCTCCAACAAGTACATGACTCCGGATGCAATTTTTTTGCCAATTTTTAGCTGATATTGCTTGAAAAATTGTTGAATCATTCTATTACTCCAGCAAGTACGAAACACCTGGTGGAATCGTCTACGAATCTTTTGCTGATATTGCTGGGAAATTGTTGGATTATTCTAAGTACTGGACCTTTGATGCAATTCTCTAAAAAAAAAAAACTTTTTTTCTGATATTGCTGGAAGAATGGCTGAATAATTCGATTGCCCCAGAAAGTATACGACCTTCGATGCAATGCTCTACACATGTTTTGTTGGGATTGCAAAAAAAATCGTTGCATCATTCTATTTTACTAGAAATTACCTGCCTCTTGATGCAATCTTCTACGAATTTGTTGTTGAGATTGCCGGAAAAATTATTGGATCATCCTATTACTGCAGAGAGTATGTCACTTCTGGTGCAATCCTCTACGAGTATCTCCCTTGATGTAATCCTCCACAAATTTGTTGGTGAAAATGCGAGCAAAAATGCTTAGTCATTCGATTGCTCCAAAAAGTCCGTGACTTCTAATGCAATCTTATACTAATTTGTTGCTGATATTCTTGGGATAATGTTTGCATCATTCGACTGCTATAGAAAGTATGCGACTCCTAATGCAAACTTATAATAATTTGTTGCTCAGATTTCTGGTAGAATCGTTGGATCATTTGATTGCTTCCGAGAGAACATGACTCCTTATGCAATTCACTCCCAATTTGTCGCTGAGATTGCTTGAAAACTGGTTTAATAATTCTATTGCCCCTGAAAGTATTTGAGCTTTGATGCAATCCTCTACAAATTTGTTGTTGAAGTTGCTAGAAAAGTTGTTGGATCATTCGATTTCTTTAGAAAGTACTTGCCTAATAGACATTTCATGCAATTTTCTACCAATTTGTTGCTGAAAAATTGTTGGATTGTTCTATTGCTGTGGAACGTACGTGATTCCATCTGTAATTTTCTACGAATTTTTGCTTATATTGCTGGAAAAATAATTGGATCATTCTATTGCTCAAGAATGTATATGACTTTTAATTATATCCTCTACCAATTTGTTGCTGAGATTGACGGAAAAATGGGTCAATCATACTATTGCTCTAGAAAGTACCAGACTCTTGATGCAATCTCTTACGAATTTTTTGTTGAGATTGCTGGAAAAATTGTTGGATCATTCTATTACTCCAGGAAGTACTCGACCTAAGATTCAATCATCTGTCAACTTGTTGTTGAGATTGCTTGAGAAGTAGTTGGATCATTCTATTGCTCAAGAAAGTACTTGAGTTTTGATGCAATACTCCACTAATTTTTTGTTGAGATTGCTGAAAAAATGTTTGGGTCATTCTATTTCACTAGAGAGTACTTGATGCAATCATCTATAATATAAATCTCACCTGTCTGTTTAAATGTATGTATGTATGTATGTATGTTTGTATGTATGTATGCCTAAAATATTTGACAGAGGTCACGAATTTTCACGAGATTGGTATCGTTTTGAAGATTGACCCTTCGGACGACAAATATCGAAAATGTGTCGAAAAACATTGATTCCTTCGCCCTAAACTGTGTACTTTTCTACAAGGAGGGATGGATTTTTTCGCCCATATTTTCGAAAGTCCCTTCTTTCGATTGACTATCCTTAATTTAAACCATCGCCACTTCCGTTTTGACGATGGACGCAACGGCAAAGACGTCACTTTTTTTTGTTTTCACGTTCTTTTCCTCCTTGAGGTACGGACTGAAGCGCCTTCCTGCCTACTACCACTTTTTTTTTTTGCTCAGTACACACATCCAAACACTCGGACAACGCCGGGCACCAAGGATAGTCTACCTATATAAGAGTCAGAATGGAGTACTACTTAAACATCTTACGAATTGTATCCCATATAACACTTTCTTTTCTATGACAGTGTACAGAATCTACTTTACAATCTAGTTGGGAATTATATATTCCGTTTTCAACACCAACTTGTTCACAGAAAAGACGTTTAGTCTTTTTTTTTTTTTTTTACTGTGTCGTAATTTCATTTATAGCAACACAATACCGCGAGGCTGCTTCCCAGCTGAATATAATATGGTCATTTTTTTTCATCATGGTGGTTTCTATCCAGCCACCTGACACTTATTGAGCCTCATCCTCGAGTAGCCTTGGGGACTTGATAACTGTTGACACTTATGTAAAAGAAAAGTTGTTTTTTTTTTAACTAAGCTTCAATATATATTGTCCCTTCTTAAGGACATATCAAAACAGCAAATTACTTGCCTTTCTATCTGCGTGTGTCTAATATATAAACCGAATTTCCATGAACAGAGTTTCCTCTCAAGTTTTTCCTATCCCTGAAACACAGTATCACGAGGCTGACTCCTAGCTGGCTACACAATGACCGTTTTTAAATCCTATGTGGACAAGTACTTGCAATAACACGTCATCAATATACAGCATAAGTACTCTGACACGCCGATTCTCGTAGGTCACCGAAGTTAAGCAATGTTGTGTCTGGTCAATACCAGATGGGTGACCAATTGAGCATATCGAGCGCTGTAAGCCGGAAAAATATAGTTCAACCTGCCTGGAGTTGGTGCTGCTTAGGGTTCGGTATCGTGAGTAATCACTTTTTGTTCATCATTTCAAATCCTAATATAATATTTTTTCATAAATCTATCCATTTTTTTTTACACAGAAATCACCACTTATCAAGGCTCGGAGGCCATTCGAGGATAGGTGTTAATGGGTATACATTAGCCAATGTGATTATAGCGTAGTTCATTTCATTTATAGCAACACAATACCGCGAGGCTGCTTCCCAGCAGTACTGGAAATTTTCTAAGTTGGATTACTCAGAGGGGCGGTTCATCAAGAACTTGTTTACATTGGACTTGAAGACAATCAGATTGTAGTCAGCTGGAAAGCAGGGAAACGGAAGACAATTCCACATGCGTGCAGTTCTAAAAAAGAAGCTTTGTTCATGGAATCTACGTTTAGGTTTAGGCACAGATAATTAGTGTGGGAAATTATTGATAATGTTTTTAGCTAGATGAGTGTTTTGCGTTAAAGTTTGGCGAGGGAGGAACGTAGATTGAAGCTCAGACGAGCACTTGTCATGAAAATAACGATAAAGCAGAGACAAACTCGCAACGTCTCTTCTGTGGAAAAGAGGTTGAAAGGAAGAGAAAAGGGACCTCCCCCACTAAGCTAAGAACTCTATTTTGAACACTGTCAAGGCAGGATAAGCTGCTTCTAGCAGCTTCTGCCAAGATGTGGCAACAGGACTCCATCATTGGCCGCACCTGGCTTTTATATAGGTAGAGAATTGCATCAGGAGTGAGATATATACTGGAGCGGTAGCAGGATCTTGCCATTTTTCCAGCGACCTTGGCAATGGATTTGATATACGTGTTCCATTTCAGATCGGATTTAATTAAACGTTATCCTCGAGTCGATTTTGCCTTGATAAAAGATAGTTAATTCTCTCAACAAAGAACTTTTCGTTTCAAAAGATTGGGACAAACCCGAAAAAATGCTGAAGCTGAGTCGCGTTTCAAGAGTAAAGCCTCCTATTTTTTTAACTCCAAAAGTTGAAGAGCTACGCATATGGGAATTGCGTCATTAAAACGAACGCTCTTTTGTGCTCTAGAATTTATTTTTATTCGTAGACACCACCATTCTCAGTGTATCTCTCTTTCCAACGCGCAGGTTCATGACAGGGGTTAATTTGTTGGAGTCTTACACCGTCAATATCTGTAACAGAGTGATGAAACTTTCAGGTGACGAGTGCATAATTTCAGTCATCATAATGGAATGTGCAATTCTCTCTGGTCTATTCGGGCGGAATAAAATATACGAGGCATTACTTTATTAACGCCCGTCGTATTATCAAGGAAGAATACTTCCGTTTCAAAATACCGGAACAAAAGCCCAGAAAAGGTGAAGGCTGAGAAAGGCGAGCAGTACGATAAGAAGTAACGAAATGTGCTCCTAATCGTAGAAGCTAATACAATTAGGTGTGGACGTTGCTAGAAGATCTAGCGACACGGCCGAGTAAAGTAAACAGCGAAGTCGAACAAGACAAGAATAAAATCGAATGTGATGGTTTCGCTTGGCAAATGCGGAAATTGACTCGGAATTAGTTACAGGAAAACGTCGACACGTACGCAGCTTAAATTGACAAGAAAATGGTTGTGAAGTCGGCTTCGACAGCTTCCGTCAGTCTCGCGAGAATTGTTTCAGTTGTGGGTGTGTGGACGTGCGCGCCACCGTTGTTTTCTGAGAGGAGTTACTTCCGTTTTGGCATCTCTATAGACCGGATGTCGAGCGCGCCATAAACGGGAACAGGATTCGCGCGGGGAACTTAATGTAAACGGCGTCCGTGGAAGTCAGCAATTCTTATCTTCAACAGATGGTTTGACTTTCGCTCAGATCCCTCGACAATACTGTAGATATAACTGTGTATACACACATCTCTCTCTACAATATCTCTCATTAATATATATATATATATATATATATATATATATATATACACCTTACATTTATATATATATTTATATGCATATATATGTATGTATATATATATGTATATATATGTATGTATATATATGTATATATGTACATATACATATATATGTATGTATATATATATGTATATATGTATATATATACATATGTATGTATATATATGCAGATATATATGTATGTATATATATATTAATATATATATATATGTATATATTTATATATATGTGTGTATTAACATGTTTGTATATATGTGCATATATATATGTATATATAAGTATAATGTACATGCATGTATATATGCATATATATATATGTATTTTTATGTCTATATGTATATATGTATATATGCATATATATATGTGTGTATATAGGCAGATATATATGTATATATATGTATACATATATGTTTACAATATATGTATATATATATATGTATATATTTGTTTATATATGTATATATATGTATATATATATGCATATGTGTATGTATATATATGTATGTATATATATATATGTATATATATGTATATATTTATGCATATATATATGTATATATTTATACATATATATATATTTATATATATATATATATATACATACATACACACACACGTTTCATTCGTCGTGGTGTTTATTCGTTTATCATGTCATATCAAAGGTTGCTTTTAGGTTGATCTGAGACAAATGCCTACTAGACACTGTCATCGAGTGTCTAAGGTCTCTCTATACAGGGGTTTGCCAGAACAATCTGGCATGAGGATACTTTTTCCATAGAAGTAAACCCTGACCAAATATTCAAAATCACATTTCGTACTCGCAGCCCAAATAAGATCTCCTCACTATGGCTACCCCACAGCTTTCCCGAGGAATGGTGCACCTTCTCCAAGTGATATTACCTCAAGTAATAGCACGAAGCTGGATACTCCACCAGACTAGATAAATTCTTGTCCTAGAATCCAGTAAAACCAAGAGACCAACATGAAAAATATACTACAACATATGAAAATGGTTAATTGGGGAGAGGAAAATTATGTTCTCAATTTCTTTACTAACTCAGTGTTTGAGAGATAAAGAACTTTAATGGAACATTCGAATATATATGTATCTCATATAGAGTTCAAGTGTTAGCCCCTGGTTGTGGGCCCCTTGATTTCTGAACTGAAGTAAAATAAAACAAAAAAAAGGGAAATAACTATCAATCGGTTTTTTACGAGGTAGTCATCACTTATCACGGCCTGGAGGACTATCTACAATAAGGGTTAATGCGTGTAAGGTTGTCACTGAAAAAGAAGTCTTATGATCATAACTGGTGGAAATTGATATAATTTAATTAGTTACGACTCAACAACAATTTGTTAACATTGGACTTGAAAACTTCCATACAGTGCGACTTTAATGTAAGGGATTAACACTTGAACTTCAGTACAGTTGGGAAAGCAGGAACCCGAAACACAAAAGTTAGCCATATGGATGCAAACGTAAAAAGACTAAAAAATCCTAGAAGCACTATAGATAATAACTAAAACAATGTAAATTTGAAAAAGCAACAACATTTTAAAGTGCTTAAATGGTATATACCTTGGATTTATTTCATGTAATGTACATTTTGTTGCAATTTAAAAACATTATCTTCCATCTAACAATTAATGATATAAAATTTTCAATGATTTTTTTAAAAAGTGCAACAGAATGTACAGTACATAAAATAAATCCAAGGTAATTTTTTGATTCAATTAAAATTAAATTTTTATACCTTACTTTGTAAAATTTATAAAAGTGCACTTTGAAGATAAATAAATTTCAAATTGAATCTTGTACCTTTATTTTTAAAGCCTATAGTAAAAACATTTTGTTTAACAATTTTCATGCCTTAGATGAAATGCTTTTCTAACTTATATATATATATATATATATATATATATATATATATATATATATATATATATATATATATATATATATACGTGTGTGTGTGTTATTTTTTTCGAGGGTAAAACGTTACATATGGCCGCTACAAACAGCTTTTTTTCTCGTCGATTTGTTCAGGGTCGCCTGACAAATTATCATTGACTGAAACAAATGGCTGTTTGTAGTGACCAAATGTAAGTGTTAACCCTCGAAAAAATAATAAAAGAATATTTTGCTCTTGTTATCGAGCACTATCTAACAACCTCGTTGTATTCATTAGTCTCCACTTTTGAAAATCTCAAACCTGAATGTAATATATATATATATATATATATATATATATATATATATATATATATATATATGTATATATATATATGCATACATACATACATATATATATATATATATATATATATATATATATATATATATATATATATATATGACTCTATATATATATATATATATATATATATATATATGACTCGGATGCAATCGAAACCAAAAATACCCTTCCACCCTCATTCCTTAACCGCCGATTAGTGATTCCAATATTTTTTCCCGATTCCTATACAATTACCGATTCTGATTACGATTCTTTATTGATCTCTAAATATTTAACAGTAAAGTTGTTATTTTTTCACAGTGTAGATATTCTGTCAAGCGTAAAAATACCCTTGTAGGAGATAATCTATAAATCTTAGTTTTACTGGTAGTTATAAATTAATAAATATTTAGCATTTCATCATAAATACGGGCAGCGGATAAATTTGCTTTGAACAAAACATCAAATAAAAAAGACAAAAATTGAACGGGGACAAAAATAGATGTTCACATCCAATACTGCCAAGACTAAGCTTATTTCTCTTCAATAATTACAACAAATCCTCCTCGACCACCAATAGCTATGGCTAAAGGTACATTACCTGAAAGTACTTCTTTCAAACTCCTCAGCCTAACGTTCACAGGGAACATGAATTGGAACACATCGAGACATTGCCAATGCTGCTGCGAAGAAGGTGGGCTCTCTCTACCATGCTAGAAAGTTATACCACTATAAGGCCACCATTCGCCTATATATGGAGTATCGTTTTCACGTTTGGGCTGGTGCATCTGTTACTTGTCTCTGACTCCTGGACGGGGTTCAAAAGAGAGTCGCCAACCTGATAGGTCCTGAACTGTCATCTAGGCTTAAACCTTTGTCCCACCGACGAAATGTTGCATCCCTCTGGCTGTTTTACAAATATTTTAATGATGGATGCTCCGAAGCTCTTGTACTCTTCGAGGTAAATACCCTCGTAAAACCCGACAAGTAACAAAGATCCCTAGATGTAAGAAAACCTTCTACTCTAATAGTTTCTTCCCCAGAACTAAGTAACCCGAAAAGAGTTGGTATGCTGTAAAACAAAAGTACTGAACCAACCAACACTAGTCTCATAGTTCTCGCTCTGGGAGAAAAGTAAATACCCATCTACAAATAAAAACATGAACTTTATAAAATACGCAGAATACAGGATGGCCCACTTAAAAGTAGCCCGATATATCTCCCATTTTCTCTTCAGAGTAAGCAGCCAACTTAAAAGTAGCCCAATCTCCCTTATCTTTCTCTTACCGACCAACTGACACCACAAGACAAAATACAATTCTTTTTCCAACAAGATTGCGCTACACGCCACACCTATCACAGATCAATGACATGAATTCATGACATGTTTACGAAAGAGAGAAATATAACAAAAGGATTATAGCCACCACGTTCCCCGGACTTGTCATCATGTGATTTTTATCTTTGGGGGCCTTAAAACAAAAAAAGTTTATGCAAATAATCCTCAACTAAAGGAGAATATTACCAACGCTATCAGGAGAATCACCAGAGAGGATCTACAGGTAGTATCTGCAAACGTTGTTAAATAAATACATAGATGTCAACGGAGAGCACTTCCAGCTTCTTTTATAACACTACAGATAATTTAAACAATAAAAGAATGTTCCTCCTCTCTACTACATTTTTCTGGGCAACTTCTAGGTGGGTTACCCTGTAGAAGCACAAGAAATAATGAAACTAAAACCTTTTTGATAAACCGTTGAATTTCCATAGGTCTCGTTATTTATGAGCTAATTATAAGTTAAACAGTTTGAAAGATTAACAAAGTGTATGACTTCTAGCCAGATTATTACTGTCTAACTGTTATTTTAGTAGTTGTTTTGTTATGATTGAAGCAGATACGTAATCTTTTCTTTTTTTATCGTTTATTTATTATATATTATCAATGTTCTTTTCATGCTTTTTTTTATGTCGTCCGTGCGTAAGCAGGTTCTAATGAGTCTTGAGCTACTTCCGGCGAATCTGATAACGAGGCTGTAGGTGTGAAGTCCCCCGTTAAGTAAACACGCTTTGCGAATGGCGTGTTTTTTGCTTTATCAGATTATGCTAAACTGCAGTCTGTGTAAACATTGACCACTCGTCAGCGGAAGGCGAGGGTAAACATTCGCTAGCTATTTAGGCCTGTTTGTTTTTCAGCGATCGCACCACCACAATCACGACTATCCCAGTCTACCGCCCCTATGTTATATAGAGACGCTTGTATTTCACTCGAGCGCTTACAAGGGGGAAACCAGACTGCGGTACAGGTGCAGCCAGATTCGGGCCTCGGTTGAAATGCCCGATTCGACAAAATAGGGAACGATGCGGAAGTACATTATGCCAAAATGGAGACGTGTAAATATTTATATACAAAAATGAACACACGGATCCTCATCCATCCGCCGCCGCCATGTTTTTTTATTTATTCTTTTTATTTTTTAATATATTTTGTAAAATAGAAATATGTATCAACTGGCGTAGCGTTTATGCACATAAGCAGATAATTATAACCTCCCCTCCCCCTCCCCCCCAAAAGACGTACATATATAAATAGTTAGTTTCTAATGTTATTTCTCCATTATCCATTTAAACATCATTACTCCTTCCCCCTCTTCCTCCCTCTCTATTTCTCTCTTTATTGCCCCCTCTTTATATCTGTATGTTTATCTATGCCTCCACCTCTCCGTTACCCTCTCTCTCTCTCTCTCTCTCTCTCTCTCTCTCTCTCTCTCTCTCTCTCTCTCTCTCTATCTATCTATCTATCTCTCTCTCGCTCTTATTCATTTCTTTCTCCCTCTATTGCCCTCTCTCTCTCTCTCACTATATTTCTCTCTCTCCATCTCTATCTCTTATTCATCCCTTTCTCCTTCTATTCATCTCTTTCACTATATTTCATTCATTCTCTGTCTCCACCCCCTCCCTCTCTTATTACTAGCTCGCCGTTCCCTTTCTCTGCCTCCATTACTCTATTTCCCCGTTACTCCCCTCTCTCTTTCTCTTTCTCTTTCTCTCTCTCTCTCTCTCTCTCTCTCTCTCTCTCTCTTGTAACTGTTCTCTCTCGGTTACTCACATTTTTCTTACTCACCCTCTCTCTACTTATTCATGTAGCTATTTATCCAGGTGTTCTTCGTTTCTATCAATATGTTATTACTCTCTGTTTCCCCTCTTGTCTCCCTTCTCTCTTTCTCTCTCCCTGTCTCTGTCTGTCTGTCTCTCTCTCTCTCTTTCTCTCTCTGTTTTCATTTCTTTCTATGTATGTATCTATCTAGCAAGTTAGCAATATATATATATATATATATATATATATATATATATATATATATATATATATATATATATATACTAGCGGGGGTGGAGGGTACCCGGCGTTTCCCGGCTGTTTGGAGGTGTGTATGTAGGAGAGGGGCTGTTTTAATATTATAAAAAAACACGATGTTATAAAAAATTGGAAAAACCAAAACAAAGCAAAACCGCAAGCAAATGTAAAAACAAAGGGAAAAAAGGTGTAAAAGAAGCAAAGACAGGCTCGAACCCGAAGCCTCGAGGCTAAGGCGTTACCTATACGCCAAAGAGACACACAATTCAGAACGCATAAAATTAACCTTTTAAAAACACTTGCAGGTGGTTGAAACTAACGTCAACGTTTTCTAGGTCAAACATGACGTCATTGTCATAGTAGCAGTAGGAGGCAGAGTTTAGGGTGAAGGAACACCCCCTCACACACACACACACATACACACACACACACACACACACATTTTAGCTTTTATGTTTATAGATGCCCCGCCCTGGTTTAGCTTATATATGACGCGTAACATTGAAAGGAATAAAAACAAAACGAATGTGAAAGAATACCAAAGGAAAAAAATAAAATAAAAAAACACACAAAAAATTACCGCATAAAATGCAAATATGTTTATTTAAATCTAATATTTTTTTTTTTGTTTAAATGGAAAAACAAAATTCAAAAAATAAAACTTACTGTGTATAATGGAAATATGTTTATTAGATTTTATTTATTTATTTATTTTTCTTTGTTTCAATGAAAAAGAAATAAAATGAATAAATAAAACCAGAAAACTGACCGTGTTTTTTATTTTTTTTTAATGTTGGTTTGTTTTGTTTTTGTTTTTTTTGTATTGTTTTTTTTTTGTCGCTGTTAATCAATTTGAATGTCGTCTGATTCCAATATCGATAGCGTAGTAGTAATTGTGTTAATGAAACTCACAGAAATGCAGTGTATAGAAATAAATAATGAATAAGTAACTAATCCGAAAATAGGAAGTCAGCTCTATCCCCTAGTATCACGTATGAAATCAGTGCAAACATAATAGAAGTATAAAGACAGTAAATAAAGCGAATAATCGGGGCAAGGTTTGAAGAACGCTGGCAGCTGACTGTTAAAGTTTCTTGTAAAAACTGGAATCCAATGTTACTTTGTTTCGTTTAAGTAATCCTTCGAATCGCAACCCCCACCCTCTACAAAAAGAGAAAAAATATAAAGAGAGGAAAAAAAGGGAAAAAAGAAGAAATTTATAAAATGGCACAAGTAACCCACAGAATAACTTGAATGTAAATTTGCGTTTCACCCGAGGGAAAAATGCCAATCCATATTTTTTAAGCAACTAAAAACCAGTGTTCCTCGTATGTATCCGCAGCGGTGTTAAGTGGTCGCGGGCGGAGTATGAATCGAATAGAGAGAAAAGATTTTACAACTTCCATTGATTGTAAACGATTGTGGCAGTGAAGTATCACCAGAAAAAATATAGAAATGTACGAATATCAAGGAACTGTAAGGGTAGTAGGCCTATAGCACACCTCAGATCCTGTGCTGAAGTGTGGGGACATTACATTTGAATGTAATGTCGTGATTTTTAATCCTATTAAGGTCAAACTACAAACGGGAAAAGTGAGTTCATTTTATTTATATAGATAGAAGAAGATAGAATGGAAGAAGAAGATAGATAGAAGAAGATAGATAGATAGATAGAATAGAATAGATTGATAGAATAGAAGAAGATAGATAGAAGATAGATAGAAGAAGAAGATAGAAAATAGAATAGATAGAAGAAGAAGAAGAAGAAGAAGAAGAAGAAGATAGAAGATAGATAGATAGATAGATAGATAGATGGAAGAAAGAAGATAGAAGAAGAATAGATAGAAGATAGAAGAATAGAAGAAAAGATAGAATAGAAGATAGAAAGAAAAGAAGATAGAAGATAGAATAGAAGATAGAAGAAGATAGAATAGAAGATAGAGAATAGAAGAAGAGAAGAAAAGAGAAGAAGAGAAGAGATATGGTAATTAATCTTTGCAGTGGCTCTTACGTTTCGTCTCTGTAGGAAATCGCCAGGTTAAAATGAAGATTCCATACGGAGATAAAACGCAAAAACCTCTGTGTAGCTTAATTATCACAAATGTATCTTAATAACGAGTACTGAGCTGTAAATACCGAACACCGATACGTAAAATATCGGTGCGTAAAATATCATCTCCTTTTTTTTATCTCCTTATAAGAATTCATATTTCCCCTTTTGTCAGAAACATCACCCATGGAATATGGGGACAAAATAACAACAACAAAAAAAAATAGCAAGAGTTTCGAGTCTGCGGAAAATAAACCCAAAGTCCATTTTCTATTCTAGTGTTTTTTTCATAGGCAACACCACTTATCAAGGCCCAGAGGCCACCTGAGGATAAGGGTTAAAAAGTATACAGTAGAAATTGGACAATGTAGCAATCGTTATTTGGTAAATTTGTTAACTTATATGGAACGGCTCATCAAAAACTTGTTTACGTTGGACTTGGAGACAACCATATTGTAGCCTGCTGGAAACCAGGAAAATGGAAGACAGTTCCACGGGCGTGCAGTTCTAAGAAAGAAGCTTTGTTTATGGAATCTACTTTTAGGTTTAGGCACAGATAAAGAGTGTGGATGGGGGATTATTGATGGTGTTTTCAGCTAGACGAGTGTTTCTTGTGAAATTTTGGTGAAGGGGGCATAGATTGGAGCTCAGTCGAGCACTTGTCATGAAAATAACGATAAAGCAGGGATAAACTCGCAACATCTCTTCTATGAGAAAGAGGTTGCAGAGAAGAGAAAAAAACATCCCCTACTAGGCTACATAAGTCTTTTCTACTACTGCCCAGATGTTAAGTGATGATTCCATTGTAAAAAACATGGCCCGGACACGAAAAACACGCCAAGAGCCCTTTTCACCAAGTGTGAATGTGCAATATATGTATGTTGCTGTGTTGATAATTACAGTATATTTGCTACCAACGAGGATAATAATATTAATAAAAAGATATTACATTATAATTATTACCAAAATGAGGAGGATATAATGCCTATAAAGCTGATCTCATTGCTGACAAAACGGAGACTAGACCGTTTTTTGTGTTTTTTTTTTACTTTAATTCCAAGACTGCGACCATTTACCTGGGCGCTTCTACAGAATTGGGACCGGTTTTTTCAATCGATAGAGTTTTCAGATAAAAAGAAAACAATGATTTCAACTGATTTTTTTGTCAATTCTTTTTTACTTTAATTCCAAGACTGCGATCATTTACCTGAGCGCTTCTACAGAATTGGGACCGGATTTTGCAGGCGATAAACAGAGTTTTCAGATAAAAAAAACAATGATTTCAACTGATTTTTTTGTCAATTCTAATAATTTACAATGGTAGCTTCCAAATTATGCAGTCGAAATTACCTGGATATTACTGAATTATTAAAAAAATAAAACAACTTTAATCGTGTTAGCAGGTGAAAATTGTCGCTATCTTGTTTAAATCGAAACAGAAAATTACCTCCTTTTTTTAACTGTCCTGTGTCTTACGATCGTTTTCATCAAATTCTACTTTTTTTACTTTCTATCTTATCGATTTTCCTAATTTTTGGATCTAATCATCTTAGAAATACGAGGAATACATAGATACTAGTGTTGGAACGATTAATCGGAATCGGGAATCGAAAAAATCGGATCTTTTTGGGGTATCCGAATCAGTATCGGAATCGGAAAAATTTGAGCCTATTTTCCGATGTCAAAACCGATTCCTTTAATTATCCATTTTATGTTGTTTTTATAAAACGTCTTCGACTGCTTGTAATAATAAAAAAATAATTCATATTTATTGATTTAGACTTTTAGTAAGACTAAAATCTCTAGATTACCCCTTCACAAGCGTGTTTTTAAGTTTGAGAAAATATAGGGACATTTAAGATGTTTTTTTTTTTTACAGTAATCGGGACAAAATAACAACTTTATAATAAAACATTTAGAGATTTATAAAGAATCGGAATCGATAATTGTATCGGAATCAGAAATTTCGTACGGAATTGGTAATTGTATAGGAATCGGGGAAAATATTGGAATCGTCCCCCCTCACTAGTAGATACCATTGTTTTCATGTGAAATTCAGTATTATGATTTCCGAAATTATGTCCCAATATTGTAGAAGCGCCTAACCTTATTTATGGAAAGATTACAGATTACTAAATAGGATCTTAGTACTGACAGATATCGTGTGCAACCAAAGAACTAAGAAGTAAGTTCTCTTTGTGCTTTTAGTTTTTACCAGGAAAGAAAACGTCAACTTCTTTTCTCCCCTAAAAATAATAAAATTTACCCCATTGCAGTCTTTTTATATGTACTACGTATGATACAAATTCTGTTAAACGTCTGTTAAGTTTTTAATATATGCGTACATTTAATTTCGAGGGATTGTTAATATAACAAAATTAAACTAAAAAAATCTTTCATTTAAACACTACCGTGTTTAACTATATGGCTAAGTGGCATTTTTAGTCATTTAGAACTGCTTTACAGCTTCACCGCTCACTCATTTTTCGACCAAATTTCAAACAATTATTACAGTTTATAGATCACTATGTCAGCTAAATTTTGACAAAATTATTTCAATTTTCGTTCAGTAAAACTGAAGTTATGATGAATTTTCTGGTGTTCAAAATCGTCAAAATATGTAAGGCCGTGAGCGACGCTTTTTATGAATGGTTTTCATAGCAACATCGTCGCTTTAGCAACTACCATCGCGAAAAGAAAAGTAACTCGTGGAACAGACAAAATGAAAGCATGAAAAGTTGATAACTGGGGGTATTTTATTGAAAGCAGACGAGTGCCGTACATTGTTGTTACATGTGTTTCCGGGGGCAAAAAAATAAGACTGAAATTAAATAAAGAACAAGTGAATTTACTGGAAGCCTGGAGAAATCATGGATTACAATAGAAAAATGCAAGCATGAAAAAAATATAGTTAAGCTTAAACATGGAAAAGTAAAGGACTAGCTGTTAAAACTGGAAAAGAAAAAGACAAGATATTCTAATAAAAATATTAAAAATTCATAACTTAAAATATTGCAGCATTAAGAATTTATTATATAATGCTATAAATTGAATTTAAAACAAATTCTTAATGCTGCAACATTTTAAGTTATAAATTTATTATATTTTTTACAAGAATATCTTTTTCTTTTCGGGTTTAAACAACTAGTCCTTTACTTTTCCATGTTTAAGCTTAATCATATTACTTTTCATACTCGCATTTTTCTATTGTAATATATTAATAGATAGCTTGTGTGTGTTATTTTCTGTGCAACGCTTACATCCGGGTCGTTTGTTATGTACTTCCATTTCTTGTAATAAACAATTTTAAAAAGAATTCTCCGTGAGTTTTGGTTTCGGTTTCGATTCAAGCTGATAAACCCAAGTCATATAAATATATGTTTTTATTTTTGAAATCGTAAACTTTTAAAATAAAATTTAAAAATCGATAGAACATTAACTCTATAATAATATATACTAAATTTGCAAGAATTAAAATATCATACTTAAGCGTACTTTACGACATGGCTACGCTGGGCGTCCCTGCTAGCTTGGATAAATACTTTTGCAGTTTTAACAAAAGAGCTACAATAATATAAGAGCGTCTCCATTTACGCTGAATACCTATAGAAGGTCACCACCAATATATTACATATTAATGAGTCCCTTATGGAATTTCCACAGCCCCCGCTAGTTATACATTAATTACAGTTGGCCATGTTAAAAAAACGTATATTTAAGTTTAAAAAAATATATATATGTTTTTATTTTTGAATATATATATTTAATTGTACAGAAGTTCGGAAAAACATTAGTACCGTCGGTTTCAAGCCCAACTGAACTTCTGTACAATTAAATAAATAAATATTAAGCTCTTATATCGAAAAAGTTTTTCTTTGTAATCGAGCACTTTGTTGGAATTCTTTCCCATAAAAATAGTAAACATATGTATATATATATATATATATATATATATATATATATATATATATATATATATATATATATATATATATATATATATATATATTCACATAAAGTTATGAACAGTACATAGGGCTCGACAAAACCGGGCTGAACTGCTAGTAATTATATGAATATACACTCGTACATTAAAAATATAAATATACTATAATCATATATAAAATATATAAAATAATACTATATTTTAAAGCATGTATGTAGAATCGACAAATATGTAAGAAAAACTTATGGACGCACAACTACACTAGGTGTATCAGAATTTTTGTAGGAATTTTTGACACCCCTAACACGAAACTGCGAATAAAATATAAAAAAACTCGTAATTTCTCTTTTAAAAGTGGGTTGTTTATTTTCTTTATGGATTATACTTTCAAAATAAACTATTAAAGTTGTTTTAAAAGTAATAAATGTATTTTTTTAAAAAACAGTAATGAAATTAATTGAATGTTACGAGTTCAGTATTTTTCAATTTTTAAACTTTAAAAATCTATCAAAATTTTTCTATTGACTCAATTTTTACGATATTTTCAGGGTCAATGTGAAATGTTATGCTCTTTCCAATAAACTGAATATAATATTTTAGACAAACGTTTTTTTTTAATTCACGCCCCCCCCCATTTTCAGTGTCTACTAAAAAGTAAATAATTAATTTACTCACCAAAGTGTTATATATCACAAATTGAAGATAAAAGATCAATAAATAATATATTCAAATTTAAAGCAAAAAAGTAGTGTTTTTTAGAAATTTACCTGTAAAGTTCGAAGTTTAAAATCTTTTTTTTATCACTTTTTTCTTTCTTCTATTTTTTAATTTTTAATGAAACCTTAGTTCTTGCTCCTTTAATTGAAAAAAAAATAGGGCTTGAATTACATTTTTCGAGGAGTTATAAGCTTGGAAAGACGGGGTGGAATTATCAATATTTTTCACGAAATTCCTGACACACCTACAACTACACTACCAATGCTTACACAATCACGTACGTGGTCGGATACACACACACACACACACACACACACACACACACACACGCATATGAATATAAGCAAATCGATAGTTACAAGAATTTGCGCAAGAATTTCTTTTGAATTACAATATTTTCATTACAGAGAACAAAATACTATTTATTATGGCACAATTTATTGGATTTCTTCTGCCAAACAATGTTTGTATTGAAAGCGTCGAAATCAACTTAGAAAACGGAGCGTATGAATAATAAGCTTGGTTTGTCTACACACAATCACCTCACCGAATAATTGTTACCTCCCCTTGGTGGAAGCGCTCTCTCCACGGTGGGGAAATTAAATGAAATCCTATTTGCGGCAAGCGATCGGCCCCCATTGAATCGGCGACTCTCTGAATACCAGAATTGCATTAGATTTGAAGCGTACGAATAATATATGTTTTGACGATATTTTTCTAGATAAAATATTATTTGTTTTGTTACCGGCGATGGCATCGTCGATAGAATGGGTGAACTCGTTCAAATTGGAAAGGGGGTTCCTAACCAAAGAACAAAATGGCCACACTGAAATACGGAACAATAACTGAAAAAATTCGATTCGTGTAATCGCATTGGAAAGCAGTACAAAGACTGAGGAAAAGGAAGAGGAAAAGAAAAGGAAAGAAAAGAAAGGAAGAATAAACAGAGACGAAGCAGGGGAGAGAAAAAATGAAAGAAAGAGTAAATAAAGACAGGAAAGGGAGTGAAAAGAAAGAAAGAAAGAAAGAAAGAAAGAAAGAAAAATAAACAAAGATGATAAAAGGGGAAAGAAAAGAAACAAACAAAGAGTACGCAACGACGGAAAAATGAGAGAGAAGAGAGAGTAAGAAATAATAAGCAAGGGCGAAAAAGGAGAGGGAAAAGAAAGAAAAATTAAAGACTATACTCTATAATAAATACGTAATCTGCATGAATTAAAATGTCACATTAATATAAAATATTGCAGGATAAAAGGAAAAAGAACGGAAAGAAAGATAGAGTAAACAAAAGCAAAAGGAAAAAAGAAAAGAAAGATAGAGTAAAAGAAAAAAGGAAAAAAGGAAAAAGAAAAGAAAGAAGAAAGATAGAATAAAAGAAAAAACGAAAAAGGGAACAGAAAAGAAATACAGAGTAAGCAAAAACGAAAAAGGGAAAAGAAATAAAGATAGAGTAAAAAGAAAATGGAAAAGAAAAGAAAGAAAACGTAAAAAAAAGAAAATGGAAAAGAAAAGAAAGAAAAAGAAAAAAAGAAAATGGAAAAGAAAAGAAAGAAAGAGTAAAAAAAAGGAAAATTGAAAAGAAAAGAAGGAATGATAGAGTAAAAAAAAGAAAATGAAAAAGAAAAGAAAGACAGAGAAAACAAAGACGAAAAAGGAGAGAGAGAAAAGGAAAGAAAAATGAACAAATACAGGAAAGGGGAAGAGAAAAGACCGAAAAGAAAGAGTCAACAAAGACGGAAGAAAGAGAGAAAAAAATGGAAAGAAAAAGTGAAGAATAACGGAAAAAAATGAGAAAAAAAGGAAAAAAACAGAAAACAAAAACGGAAAAGGGGAAAGAAAAAAAATAACATAATAAACAATAGCAGAAATATGGAAGAGAAAAGAAAGAAAGAAAGAAAGCATACACAAAGATGAAAAAGGAAGAAAAAAGCAAAGAAAGAGTAAATAAAGACGGAAAAAGGACAGAAAAAGAATGAAAAAAATAAACAAAGACAGAAAGGGGAAGAGAAAAGAAAGAAAAAATAAACAAAGACGAAAAAGGAAAAGAAGAACAAAGAAAAAAGCTACAAGAAAGAAAAACCAAAAAAAATCCCCACGAAAGAAAGAGAGAATGAAAATGTGATCAATAGTACGTTCTTCACTACTAAACTCAGACATTAATCACTAAAATCCATGAAACACAATGCCACAGAATTGTTTCCTTGCTTACTACAGCATAGTTACTTTCAATTCCAATGTTAACAAAT